>NC_079213.1:7422664-7427664 GCF_029633865.1 Lampris incognitus
CCACGGGAGACTGCGCTAATCAGTCCGCAACCGGGACGCGAACCCGGGTCGCCCGCACCACGGGTGACTGCGCTAATCAGTTCGCAACCGGGACGTGAACCCGGGTCGCCCGCACCATGGGCGACTGCGCTAACCAGTCAACTAAAGAGTCCGACCCGTTAGCCAACGGGCTAGCGAGTCTAGTCATCCGTGGTCGTTAAACTCCTCCCTCTCCCCCTCCTTCGGGAAGCGCGTCCCCGCGCTTCAGCATATCAACTCCCTCACGTCTCTGGGCGCACGCGCTTCCGATGGCCTGACGGTCTCACCACCCCACTTCTGACACCAATGTAGGGAGTTCAGGGGGCAGCCGGGAACCGCCGCAGCCGGGACGCGAACCCGGGTCTCCCGCACCACGGGCGACTGCGCTAATCTGTCCGCAACCGGGACGTGAACCCGGGTCTCCAGCACCATGGGCGACTGTGCTAACCAGTCAACTAAAGAGTCCGACCCGTTAGCCAACGGGCTAGCCGGGAACCGCCGCAGCCGGGACACGAACCCGGATCTCCCGCACCACGGGCGACTGTGCTAACCAGTCTACAACCGGGACGCGAACCCGCACCACGGGCGGACTGCGCTAATCAGTCTGCAACCGGGATATTTTGTTCTCATACTAGTCTACGTATCTGCGTGTTGGTATCTGTTGTGATGTGGGCTACGTGACCCGAGTCGACCAGTACAAAGCTCAAGTTCCTCATAACAACGCGTCCGTGTCTCCAGGTTTGGCTCAGGTTGGGTGGGTGTGTGTGTGTGTGTGTGTGTGTGTGTGTGTGTGTGTGTGTGTGTGTGTGTGTGTGTGTGTGTGTGTGCGTGTGTGTGTGTAGTAAGAACACACACAACAGTCGTGTTTAACAGTCTCCTCGAACAGCGGCGGAAAGTGGACGGGCTGTCGTTCAACAGCGCTGTCAGCCCGAGACGGCTCGAGGTCCAGCGGTAACGCAGCGTGCGCCTGGCTTTACGGGGGGTATTTTAGTTAATGGGAAGACCAGAAGGCGCACGAGCTAGCCATGTGCTGTAAACGATTCCCCTCGTGAGGGACGAATTAAAAGATCTGGGAGAAGCTCCGTCAGCGCCGAGCGTCTGAACCCCAACCAAGTCGGCTGAGGCAGCCGTGAAGCTCGTCGTCACTGAGGGAAACGATGATTCATCAGAAGTGACGGACGGAAAGGGGAGAACAGGCGCGGCGCTAGAGGGGGGACGTCTCGCTCCGAGGAAATGACGGCGAGTTTCTTGGGTGGTCATAAGGCCGGGTTGGCTGGAGAGGTGAGACCGCAACGACCATCAGGAATAAAGCTCACGTACCGTCACGTTACACTTACTTACATAGCGCTCTTTTGTGTGGATTTCCCCCCATTTTTCTCCCCAGTTGTACCTGTCCAATTACCCCCACTTATTGATCCACTTCTCCTTAATGTATCTGGCCAATTACCCCCACTCTTCCGAGCCGTCCGGTCTCTGCTCCACCCCCTCTGCCGATCCGGGGAGGGCTGCAGACTACCATGTGTCTCCTCCGATCAGTAGTGGATCTAGAGATTTTTTTCCTGGGGTGGCAAGACTGTGTCCCAGAGGTGACAGCTGCCACCCCCTGCCACCCTGTAGATCCGCGCCTGTGAGGGGGGAGGGGGGATTCTAAATCGGCGACTTCTGTTTGAGATGAGTTTGGTGCGGGTCTCATTGACCTTCACCATGCATGTACATAAAATATACTTTAAAAACATATTATCTGATTTATAAATGGGGTGGCAAGACTGTGTCCCAGAGGTGGCAGCTGCCACCCCTTGCCACCCTGTAGATCCGCCCCTGCCTCCGATACATGTGGAGTCGCCAGCCGCGTCTTTTCACCTGACAGTGAGGAGTTTCACCAGGGGGACGTAGCACGTGGAAGGATGACATTATCCCGACCGACCAGAGGAGGCGCTAGTGCAGCGACCAGGACACATACCCACATCCGGCTTGCCACCCGCAGACACTGCCAACTGTGTCTATAGAGACGGACGACCAAGCCGGGGGTAACACGGGGATTCGAACCGGCGAACCCCGTGTTGGTCGACAACGGAATAGACCGCCACGCCACGCCACCCGGACGCCCCCTTATTTATATCTCTGTGTGAGTTCATCTCAGCCATGCAGGTAATCAAAATGTCAAGCAAACGAGGCATAAAGAACTCACCTGGACCCAAACCAAGCCCAAAGCTTGCAAATCTAGTGTACGTGCACGTGACATTTTCTGTTTTCCAAGCGTCCTTTGTGTGCCAGAGTCTGGAGCGATACGTCTTGAGGAAAGTCGGCGTTCAGAAATGTGGTTTGTCTCAAATGGCTCCAGTCACCGCAGTGGAACGGCCTACACTTAATGTACGCTGAAGAAAAAAAGGGGGAAATAAAAGTGCTGCACAACTGCTGGTCGAACATTAGAGCTGTTCCTGGGTTATTCCTCTCTGGGCAGGAAGCTGGGAAAGTGTCTGGGGAGGCGTCTGGAAAAGCGGGACTTGACCTTGACAAACCAATGGAACTCAAGTATCAACCGTAACGTAACGACAGGGCAAGGCGAGTGGCGGTGGGATTGTGTCCGTCCTCATTCCCACCGTGTTGTGCCAAGCTGATTTCTTAGACCGGAAGAGGACAAATCCGCCGCCCTGCTGAGAACGTCCAACACCAGGCACCTAGGGACCAGCGGGGGGCCCAAAATGGCGACAGAGGAGAAGATCACTTGATGTTTAAACAGTCGGTGGCCTTACCCCCCCTCTTATGGAGCAGAACCAAACACGCCCATGTAAACTCGACTTTACATGCAGTCAGTAACCACATAAAGGGGATACCGGAAATGGGCGGTGGTTTGATAGAGGCGTGTACACGTGTTGGTTTGCAGGATGCGGTCTCTTCAATAGTCCGCGTTTAGAAGACTGGATTGGACGGTTGAATTGTGGAACGGAAGTTACGTCACGTGAGAAACTTTGCGTTCGAGACTTCGGAAAATCTCGGGCGTCCGGGGTAGCGTAGCGGTCTACTCCGTTGCCTACCAACACGGGGATCGCCGGTTCGAATCCCCGTGTTACCTGCGGCTTGGTCGGGCGTCCCTACAGACACAATTGGCCGTGTCTGCGAGTGGGAAGCCGGATGTGGATATGTGTCCTGGTCGCTGCACTAGCGCCTCCTCTGGTCAATCAGGGTGCTTGTTGGGGGGGGGGAATAGCGTGACCCTCCCAATGCGTAGCTACATCCCCCTGGTGAAACTCCTCACTGTCAGGTGAAAAGAAGCAGCTGGTGACTCCACATGTATGGGAAGAGGCATGTGGCAGTCTGCAGCCCTCCCCGGATCGGCAGAGGGGGTGCAACAGGGACCGGGACGGCTTAGAAGAGTGGGGTAATTGGCCAAGTACAACTGGGGAGAAAAAAGGGGTGAAATCCCCCCCCCCCAAAAGAAGTGGGGGAAAAACCTTCGGAAAGTCTCTCCGTCGCTGTTTTTTCATTTTCACTCGTCCCAAAACTCATCAAGATGTCGCGCGACTTCATTTTATTGAGCATTAACAGTGTTTGAGTCTCGCTGCAGAAATGTGCTGCATCCGAAATCGCATCTTATCCAGCACACCAAAGTAGTATGCAAGTGCCCCGCCCCCCTTTTTTTCTCCCCAATTGTACCTGTCCAATCACCCCACTCTTCCGAGCCGTCCCGTTCGCTGCTCCACCCCCTCTGCCGATCCGGGGAGGGCTGTAGACTACCACATGCCTCCTCCCATATATGTGGAATCATCAGCCGCTTCTTTTCACCTGACAGTGGGGAGTTTTGCCAGGGGGACGTAGCGCGTGAGTCGTCCCCCCCAAAACAGGTGCCCCAACTGACCAGAGGAGGCGCTAGTGCAACGCCCGGGACACATACCCACATCCGGCTTTCCACCCACAGACACACGGCCTATTGTATGTGCAGGGACGCCAAGCCGGAGATAACACGGGGATTCGAACTGGCGATCCCCGTGTTGGTTGGCAACGGAATAGACCACTACGCTATCCGGACGCCCCAATGCGAGTGTTTTTAGTATGTCCGACAGCATAGTTTTGGTAGCGAATTCGGGGGGCAGCCGCGGGCACCGCCACAGCCGGGACGCGAACCCGTATCTCCCGCGCCTCGGGACACATCGCTAACCGCTCGACTAAAGGGTCCGACCCGTTAGCCAAGGGCTAACAGTGGAGAACGGCAGGACGTCCTGGTGAGCGCTGGGATCAGGGCTGGCTTCAACAGGATCACCGTTTGAGTTCCCGGGTGAACACATTTTTCACACGAGGAGTTCGTCCCGGTTTGGCTCCGGTTGGGCGGGAGGGAGGATGATCCTGTCCGGAAGGGACCAGGGAATTCTGTTTCACTCACGTCAGCAGAGTCAGCGGACGGAGGTGGCGCTCGCGAGACACGGGGGAGAAACCCCACGGGTGTGTAATTACCGACCGACCCGGGGAGTCAAGTCTGCGTTTCAGAGACCTCTCCAGCTGAGTCGTGACGGGGTTGAGGCTCCTTAATGAAGCAACGCAGTGTTAATGGGGGACGCATTCTGAATCCGGTGGAGGAGTTTCAACACAGCTTAATGGAGGGGCGGTGGTGATGTAGGCTTGATTGTTAAGTGTAATGTCGTTTATATCGCGGGGGGTGGGTGGGGGGTGGGGAGGCCTTGTTTTTATGGCTCTGTGGTGCAATGGACTCCTTGCTTGCCAAATGTATGACAAACTGGTCAAAGGTTGTGTGTTGGACTTCAACCAGTGCCACAAGCTCAACTGATTTTACCAGCAACTACTACTATCACTACTACTACTACTAGTACTAGTACTACTACTACTACTGCTACTACTGGTACTACCACTACAACAACAACTACTACTACTGCTGCTACTACTACTACTACTGTTACTACTGCTGCTGCTACTACTACTCCTACTACTACTACTACTACTGCTGCTACTACTACTACTACTACTACTGC
>NC_079213.1:7432664-7440164 GCF_029633865.1 Lampris incognitus
GTTTGTACCGTATTTTTGTGTGTTGTACGCATTGCAACACATGTAGGTTTTCTGCCAGTCCTCTCCTTATGGACTATAGTGGACTCCATGTGGACTGACATTTGGGAAGTGGGCATCTCTGCGTTGTGCACGTTGTTCCATGAGTCCAGGCAGGCTGTTGTGTTGTACTCCCATGTCTCACAGACTCGAGTGGTTCTGAGGTTCTTCCTTCAACTTGAGCACTTGAGAGGTTCCTCCTCACTCCAAACAGAATACAAGAAGTCCTCATGAAGGCCTCACACCGATACCGCCCCTGCAGCAGATCGCTGCATAGACCTAAAGAGGATGTTCCTGCAGGGTGCCGTTTCTGCACAGCAGGAGCGGACTCTGTCCCCCACCTCCTCTACGAGGGTCCTGGCGGACTCTGTCCCCCACCTCCTCCACGAGGGTCCTGATGGACTCTGTCCCTCACCTCCTCCACGAGGGTCCTGGCGGACTCTGTCCCCCACCTCCTCCACGAGGGTCCTGGCGGACTCTGTCCCCCACCTCCTCCATGAGGGTCCTGATGGACTCTGTCCCCCACCTCCTCCACGAGGGTCCTGATGGACTCTGTCCCCCACCTCCTCCATGAGGGTCCTGGCAGACTCTGTCCCCCACCTCCTCCACGAGGGTCCTGGCGGACTCTGTCCCCCACCTCCTCCACGAGGGTCCTGACGGACTCTGTCCCTCACCTCCTCCACGAGGGTCCTGACGGACTCTCAGCAGTTCTGGGTGAAGCTGTTCTGTTGGGGGTTTTCTGAGCTTCAACAGACTGACACGACATGGTCTGGTTTCTGAACTGCAATACAGACTCACAGTCCACTAACGACGCTCTCAAGCTGGTCCGTCGTGTCAGTAAACATCACACAGACCACACCTAACCCCCACCCGGCTGGTTGGTGTTGAACTACACCACCTCTCGGACTCCGTTTCTGAGACAACAACGAACAAAGAAGCCTGTAAGGCCCCTCAGATAATGGGGGAAATACCAGTGCTGCGTTCCAGACAACCTGGAAATCGAGGTTTTCCGACCTCCTAGAAAAATACAACGGAACGCCACTCAAAGCCGGAGTCACTCCTCCACCTACCCCGCCTTCATGGAGAAGCAGCTGTGTGACGTCGCACAACAACGGCAGCACCCATGGAGGCGCACAGTGTTGACGGTAAACCGCCAATTAAGGCAACGTGGAGTATATTTGCCCGTATTTAATTACGATTATGGGCGATTCTTCAATTTGGGGCACTTTGGGCTTTTGAAACTTTGAAAAAATGAATTTCTTTAAAATCTGTTTTTCTTTTCCTTTTTTTCAAAAGCTCTGTCAAGTGGTGTGGAACAAACATCTTAGCACAGCTTCGGTCGTCCTCCTAAATAAGCTCGATATCATGACGCGTTTTCTCAAAGCGGTAACGGCAACGTGTCATTAACCATCACAACTAAAGAGAACTGATTTCAATGCAAAGCGATGAGACAAGCGGCGTTTTCACCATCGTCCCGGGAAATGCACCAAATACTCTTGCAGAAGGTTGTTCTGAATATTTGTAAGTACATTTAAAATACATTTTAATGACATTTTCTCTCTAACCTATCAATACATTGCCTTGGCTCAACAGTGAGATATTGTTTAGTAATCAAAATATTTGAATTGCAATGGGTTTTTTTTTTAGATAATGCAAATTTAGACTTCTAAACACGTTACCACAGTGACTGAGGAAGACCCCTGGTAACAAAAAACAGCATTTTCTATCACAGCATGTATTGTGATGGTAATGGCCGTGTGTTTTGGTACTGACATAAACAATGAACACTGGTGTTACTCTTAATAAAAACAAAAGATACACAAAATAGTACCTTTTCAAAACAACACCTTACAGTAACCGTCCTTGAAAATAAATAACTAGGTAAACTACCACAGCGTTGCTTATGCAACAGTCCCCTTCTGCCCTGCTGCCTCGTTTGAGACAAAAACTAACTGCACAATTGAAACACTAAGGAGTGTGGTAGTAAATTAACAAAAAATTAGTACTCGAACAGCACTGGGTAAAAAGCAGAGATAGGCATTGGAAACAAGTTGCAAGCTTCATTCCCTGAGGGAGCACAAACTCCTCCCCTACATTCACTGGGAGCATCATGTGCCTTTTCATGACCGGCTGGGGCTCTGGGACAAGTCCAAGGAAATCCTGTGGCTGATACCGCAGAACGTCGTCCCCCATAGGCCAAAAGAGACGGTTCGTGCCAATGCGGCTCATGGTTTTCACAAGGGCACAGCCTTCTGTGTCGACATCCTGGATGAATCCCAGATAAACATCCTGGTCATACTGAACAACACACCATTGTCCCACCGGTGTCTGAAACTGGGGCAAATGTTGACGGCCATGTGTCCGTCTCGGGGTGACTGCAGGTCATGGGGTAATCCTTCCTGGCTTGTGCTTGGCCCATCTTATTGAATGGCCACGGTCTGTGGGCCATCGCACTTGCGCTCCTCCGGAGCTGAACAGCAACAGCTGAGCACTCGCCGCTTGATGTGACCCGGATTGTTGGTGAAAATCTGTACAAAAATGAAAACAAGTGGGTGTTAAAGAATACGCTACGTTTAGAGTAAACAAATAGCAATTTAGTACATGAATATAAAAAAAAGACTCCCCTTGATGCATTTTCATTGTCCCATGAAGTGTTGCCAGTTGATTTGCTAGCAAGGCATCCACTGCTGAAACGTCTTCTTCAGTGACATGGAAGAGCTCAAGCTTCGACGGGACGCTAAAGAGGACTTCCCCACTTGGTAGAGCTATTCCACGCTCAACGATAGCATCCGCACTCCGTTCAATCGCTGCCCCAACTCCATCCGCAGGCTCTTTGCCATGCCCGGCCTCCAGAAAGTCCCAGGTCACACTGCTGAACCCAAACCTAAACAGCATTGTGGAAAGTAAATTAAAATTCTTCTTGGGCCGGTACTGGGTTGTAGGGCCGTCACTTATGACATGGAGGGTGGTTGCAGAGGGGTACTCTTCCTTCAGGTGGGAGAGCACCTGTGCCCATATAGCTGAAGGATCATGCCTCATCGATGAGGAAATTGAACACACTGAGGATATCCCTTTCCCTGTGTAGGCAACTATTTGCTTGTGTGAGTCACCAAAATGTACAGCTTGAATCTCACACGAGGGCTTACAGGGGTCATTTTCAGCCAAATCCACCTGAAGAATAATCTCACTCCCCCCCAACATTTTGCTTCAGACCACTCAGTGTGGAGCGCCGATGGTCGATGTTGAAGACGTGTCTCGCAAGCCTCTTTTAAAGCGGCTGTGAAGTCCTCCAGAAGAGTTTGAAGGGCGCCGTATAGTATCCGCTCCGTTGTCGTTAAGTGTACACTGGACTCGTCTTTTGTTCCATCTTTGTTTGTCTTCTCACGCTCTTCAAATTTATTTTTCCAGTTAGACCAGTAGGTCTGTAAGCCGGGATCAAAATCGCCAGTTTGCGGCTCCTTTCCTTTGAGGAGGTTACACTCTCTGTACACACATTCTTCTGTTGGCTTTCCACAACATAAGGTCTCCATCAACCTGTCAGGTTTCTTGTTTAGTATCACTTTATGAAACGCTAGCTTGTCCGCCATAAACTGCACATTGGTGTGTATTTTGCATGAGCAGGTATCTTGCATGACATATAGGTGTCACAACCTAAAAAGGTCGGTTTTTGCAAAACCCGGCATATGACAGCCTCACCGGTGGACCTTCCCTCTTGAACTTCAGGTATAGCTTGTAAAGTGTGTCCTTTAGGAAACGCTTCTGCTTTTCCACCGTCTTTCGGGTGAGCGTCTCCCTTTTCCCTGTTGCTGCTCTACCGCTATCGTCTCGTTCCAACAACGTCTTGATTTTCTTACTGGTTTCCACGTGGATTGAGTTCTTGTAGGGTTCCCTATGAAACTGAAGACCAGCAGCCGTTCACAGTTTTTCCGCACCATCTTGGCCGAGAAGCCAAGTTGGTTTTGCGCTTCTTTCGCCAGGCGGTACTTTTTTTAGAGTCGTCCCAGCCAGAATCTTCTGTGCCAGAATCCTGACACTTTTTTTCACAAGTCGGAGAGCACCACGTTGTGAGACAGTAGCGTTCTTCGAACGGCCTACGGTTTTAGCAGCATTTGTCGCTTTACTTTAATTTTGGGGGATTCTAAAGCATTCACCTTCTCAGAGAGCCTCTGGCGCCTTCTTTATACTTCTCCACCTTTCTCAGGGCATCCTGAAGCTTCAGATGGGACTCAGCAAGGTCACGGTAAGCGTTTGGTCTAGTCGCTCTAACCTTATTGCGTCCTCTCATACGACTGTTTGGTGTTGGGTGGTGAGAACTGTCAGAAGGCTCGTCTTGTTCCTGGCCTGCAGGTGGTTCTGGAGGTTTGTCTCCAGCTGTATAACTTTGGATTGTCTCTCTGTTCTTTTCACCGGTCCTTCGGTTTCTTTGGTCGACTCTCCACTGTCGTCTCCTGCATCTTTGTTCCCGCTTTGGTAATTGTGAGATGGCTTTAAGTTTTCCTGTCTCTTTTCTTTTTATGTATCTCTCTTTCAAGATACTGCTGATATTTCTCAGGGTCTTCCTTGATTTAGCCTCTATATTTTTTGATCATTGAGCTGGTTTTGTTGGGACCATGTTGACACCTTCCAACAAAAATAATGTAAATTAGTGTTTATCAATTATGTTCAAGAGTAAATTATGCTAACAGGTTATAGTTTTAAGATGATAAACAGATAAGTTGTCATTGCCATCACTGCCAGTTGTGTGATGGTAATGACAATTTTCACTTTTTGGAGAAAAAGTTGGCCAAGTCTTAGTCTTGCTAAGCTAACTTGTTAGCTAACATACAGTGTACAATGACTATACGTGAATGAAGTTAAACTTTTTATTTCTGAACTAAAATACTCAGTTAGTAACTTGTTTGGTAATGGCGCCTAATAAACATGGCCTCAGATCAGGACATATACATCTTCACATGACATTTGTGGCCATGAAAAAGTCACGCTTCTGCCATAACTGCTCATGCGTCTCTTGCCCTTCTCGTTTCCATGGCAACCACATTGCTGTTGTTTGAAAACGTTATTACTCTCTAAAATGCTGGGTGTGATGGTAATGACAGATGTACGAGGGACAGCGATATTTAACTATAAGAAATGTGCAAATTGCACTTATATAAACCGTATGAATTTGAAATATGTCTTTTTAAATTTTTATGAGAAAATGCAAAGTAAAGCTTTAATGAATTCAATCATTTTTATGACTTTATTATAGAGGGGAAGTTAAAAGTCTGGGTTGGGGACAAGCCCAAAACAGTGAAATTCTGGCACGTTTGAATTTTCAACATACTGAAAAAGTACTAGAATGTCATCACTGAGACACAAATCTTTTTTCTTTTCTTTTCATAGCTAACACAACCTAACTCTAACAAATACAATAACTGTTTTTTTCAAAAAAATAATTTTTTTTCTTCTTGAAAGTCTACCCTGGGCACAGAAAAACTCCCTTAACGGAAGAATCACCCATATACATGCTGTAGCGAATTCAGTGGGCAGCCGGGACGCGAACCCGGGTCCCGCACCATGGGCGAGCATGCTAAGCAGTCGACTAAAGGGTCCAACCCGGTAGCCAACGGGCTAGCGAGTCTACACATCAGTGATCATTACACTGCCCCCCCTCCCCTTCCGATGGCCTCACGGTCTCACCATCCCACTTCTGACACCTATGTAGTAAATTCAGGGGGGGGCATCCGGGAACCGCCGCAGCCAGGACACGAACCCGGGTTGCCAACACCACGGGAACTGCGCTAACCAGTCAACTAAAGGGTCTGACCCATTAGCCAAGGCCTAGCGAGTCTAGTCATCCGTGGTCGTTACACTACTATCATATAGTGAAACCTGTTCTGCATGTAAACTGACGTCAAAACATGCCAACAACGTTATCAAGTAGCTGGTTATGATGAACAGTCTCTGAAAGTTATCGCGGCACAGAAGTTATGTGCAAGGAGGCTGCGCTGCCGACTCTCCAACTGGCCCATTAAAACTCCAGTGTATCACGGTCAGCCATGCTTTTGGTTTACGTTTGGCGTCGTGCTTCTGCGACACTTGGAGGTCGGAAATTGTAAAGTTAAACTAGAGAAGGGCGTCCGGGTAGCGTGGCGGTCTATTCCGTTGCCTACCAACACAGGGATCGCCGGTTCGAATCCCTGTGTTCCCTCCAGCTTGGTCGGGCGTCCCTACAGACACAATTGGCCACATCTGCGGGTGGGAAGCCGGATGTGGGTATGTGTCCTGGTCGCTGTACTAGCGCCTCCTCTGGCCGGTCTGGGCGCCTGTTCGGGGGGGGGGGGGGAACTGGGCGAGGGGGGGGTAGCGTGATCCTCCCACGCGCTACATCCCCCTGGTGAAACTCCTCACTGTCTGGTGAAAAGAAGCGGTTAGCGATTCCACATGTATTGGAGGAGGCATGAGGTAGTCTGCAGCCCTCCCCGGATCAGCAGAGTGGGTGGAGCAGCAGCCCTCCCCAGATCAGCAGAGGGGGCGGAGCAACAGCCCTCCCCGGATCAGCAGAGTGGGTGGAGCAGCAGCCCTCCCCAGATCAGCAGAGGGGGCGGAGCAACAGCCCTCCCCGGATCGGCAGAGGGGGCGGGGCAGCAGCCCTCCCCGGATCAGCAGAGGGGGCGGAGCAGCAGCCCTCGGATCAGCAGAGGGGGTGGGGCAGTGACCGGGACAGCTCGGAAGAGTGGGGTAATTGGCCGGATAAAACTGGGGAGAAAAAAAAGGGGGGGGGGAGAATCCCATGGGTGTGTAAGAACAAATCTGTGCACAGAAACAACTGCCGAATGAGGCCCAATGTTGGGGAAGGGGTCAAAGACTAAACGAGGTGCAGCAAACGTGTCGGTCCATCACACTGTCCACAGGGTTGAGCTTTTCAAACTCGCCTCACTGACATCCCCCTCTTCCTCATCCCCCCCCCCTCAGCTTGCTCCGGCTCGTCCTCCCTTCGTCTCACTAGTCCGCTACGGCACAGCCTCCGAAATCACAGACGTGGCTTTTCGGGACGGGTCGGAATACGTCACAGTTCATTCCCCCCCCCCCCCCGCAGTCTGCTGAGGAGGAACAGGGAGGCCTTGTAGCGAGACACAAGGAGGCCGTTGAGGTGAAGGAAGTGTGTGCGTGTGCGTGTGTGTAACATCTGAAATGTCTACCCTCAGTAATTTGACTTGGGGGTTTCTTGCACACAACACACACAGGACGCAACGCGAGATTATTAAATTGCGCATCTTACAGGATTGCAGAAAGGAGATTTGGGAATTGGGGGAAGGAGACGCACCCTGGTAGGCCCTCGGTATCATAACACACCGCTGCTGCAACCCTTTTAGCAGCTGATTTATCGAGCTGAGTGAATTTTGAAGGCCGCGATGGCCTGGCGGCCTGTCCGGGGTGTCTCCCCGCCTGATAGGCTCCAGCATCCCCGCCCACCCTGAGAGC
>NC_079213.1:7445164-7602664 GCF_029633865.1 Lampris incognitus
CATGTATATAGCACATATAGCACATATAGCACACACACACACACACACACACACACACACACACACACACACACACACACACACACACACACACACATATATATATATATATACCAAGTCCAGTTGCACTTGATTCAACTCCTTTGGATAACCACGACCTGGATGAATGAGAACATCCACATACATAAATGGGATGTTCTTTCCCGTGTAGCTTTACTGACAGCTGATGATTGCTTATGGCATCAAACAGGCTTGAACTGTCTCACAGAGAATTAATTTGAATCACTGGATTATATATACAAATATACACATCATGTTACAAAGGATGATGCAAAGTAAGGCAAACTGGGCTCGGCCGCCGCGTTAGGCTAAAAGCTGTGTTGCTTGGTAGAAAACAAAATCTAGCAAGCTGTGCTTTTGTATGACAGGCCAACCTGACGGTGCAGCTGAGTCTGGTTTTACTTCCGGGACAACTTCCTTATCCCCCCTTTGAAGTCAGCCTCATCATTGCCACAGTGACGTATTCTCTGCAAACAAGGCTGCGATCGTTGAAGCTGTGTACATATATGTGTGTGTGTGTATATATATATATATATATATATATATATAAGTACGTGGTGAAATTATGCAAGAGTCCTTTTTAATCTGTAATGTGGCGATATAAATCGCAGAAAACCCGCAAAATGATCACAGTGCTGTTTCTTCCAGCCCTACCACGTGACCTGTTTTAGCAAAAAGGTCATCCAGGCAGGTCATCCAGGCAGGTCACGAGGCAGCGTGCATTGAGGAGGTGAATATCACGACGTGAGAGTTCAGGACCCGCCGTGAGACCACATGACTTGTTCATATGTACACACGGTTTGCGGTGCAGCGATGTTTAGAAAAGGCCCATTTTGTTTGTTTTGTCCACAACCCCTTGTTTAAGCGGCGTACTGCCAGAACATGAGGGCATCAATAGCGGTTCAAGGGCTCAAAGTAGCCGAAGATGTTTTTAGTCAACATAGCTGTCCTTGCGGTGCCTGTATGGATAACTGATGGCTGTTGTCGTGTATCGACGGTCTTTTTTGTCGATAAAAGTTAGAAAAGGTTTACCTGTTTATTTGTTAAAAGAAGCTCGAATTCTGTGCGACAGCTTCACGTATGACGCAGCCAGATCGAGAGAGCGCACGTGTGTTCAATTTGGCCCTCCGCTCGTGAATCCAGCGGGTCCCCAGGCGCGAGCCAGACTGCAAGATTTAAGACGTTTTTCACACACGACTCGGGGTTCATCTGTTTTCAGCAGCTGTGGTATTAAACCAGCACACACCAGCACATACGGTGCCACACCCTGCAGGAATGACAGCGCCTCTTTAATAGAGCTTCAGGCATGCACCGATCCTGGTACCGGTACTACCACTGGTAATGGTACTGGTACTGGTACTACCACTGGCACCGGTCGGTACTGGTACAGGTATTGGTGTTGGTACTAGTACTACCACTGGTACTGGTGTCAGTACTGGTACTTGTATCGGTACCGGTACTGATGTCAGTACTGGAGATTTTACCCCAGACTAATATCTAATACCAAAAGCCCTGAGTAACAGGAATAAAAGCAAAATTTCGTGATTTGTTGCCTTTTGTGTACACGGAAGCCTGTATGTGTCTCATCCCGACCTGTTGGTCTAGGTCTGCACTCTTCAGTGACAGTAATAAAAAGTAAGCAACAGAACTAAAAACGATATTGAAACATTCGTACTGGGGGACGGTGTGGATGGTGAAGAAGCGACATCAGTGCGTTTCTATAGAGTTCATATGGTCGTCTGCAAACTGCAAGCATCTGCTAGCCTGTGAACGGGCTGATGGTCAACATGGTGACACGGCCCTCAAATGAAAAAAACTACCACCGCCTACCAACACGGGGATCGCCGGTTCAAATCCCCGCGTTACCTCCGGCTTGGTCGGGCGTCCCTACAGACAATTGGCCGTGTCTGCGGGTGGCAAGCTGGATGTGGGTATGTCCCCTCTGGTCGGTCGGGGCGCCTGTTCGGGGGGGGAGGGATTGGGGGAATAGCGTGTTCCTCCCTTGCGCTAAGTTTCCCTGGTGAAACTCCTCACTGTCGGGTGAAAAGAAGCGGCTGGCGACTCCACATGTATCGGAGGAAGCATGTGGTAGTCTGCAGCCCTCCCCGGATCAGCTGAGGGGGTGGAGCAGCGACCGGGACGGCTGTGTAGATTGGGGTAATTGGCCAAGTACAATTGGAGGGAAAAGGGGGACAAAAAAAGAAATAGCAAGGTGATGTTAAAACAGGCGAGGCAACCATGTTATAGTTTATAAGGAGCCGCCAAAAAAGGTTGAGTACTTCAAGAGCAAGGGCGGATCGAGGTTTGCCAATATTTGCCAACAGTTGGGTTAGCAAATAATCCAGCACTTTGACAACAATGTTCCCCAAAGACAAATCAGCAGGATTTTGGGCATTTCACCCTACAGTGCACGATACGATTAAAAGATTCGAGGAATCCGGCCAAATGTGCGGCACGGTGGCCCAGTGGTTAGTGCTGTCGCCTCACAGCAAGAAGGTCCTGGGTTCGAACCCCGGGGTTGTCCAACCTTGGGGGTCATCCCAGGTCCTTTCTGTGTGGAGTTTGTATGTTCTCCCCCATATCCGTGGTGGGTTTTCTCCGGGTGCCCCGGTTTCCCCCACCGTCAAAAAGACGTGCATGTTAGGGTTAATGCTCCTGTCTGTGCCCCTGAGCAAGGCAATGGAAAGAAGAACTGGAGTTGGTCCCCGGGCGCTGCAGCTGCCCACTGCTCCTAGCTACACAGCTAGGATGCAAATAAAGTAGGAAAAAAAATCTGTGTGTAAAGGTCAAGGCCGAAATCCACTTCTGAATGTGCGTGATCTGCGATCCCTCAGGTGTCATTGTCTTATAAACCGTCATGCGTCTGCAATGGATATCATGACCTGGGCCCGGGAATAGGCTACTTCCTCTAAACCTTTTGTCAGTCATCCCCGTTCGCCACTGCATCCGCGGATGCAAGTTGAGGCTTTATTATGCAAAGCAGAAACCACACACCAACACTGTCCCTCCGGGCTTGGTCTCATCTGACATGGAAAGTAACACAATGGAATTGTGTTTTGTGGTCCGATGAGTCAACATTTCAGATAGCTTTTTGAAAGAACAGCCGTTGTGTTCACCGGACCAAAGAGGAAAGAGACCATCCAAGCCGTTATCAGTGTCAGGCCCAAAACCATGGCATGCATGGGTAACTTGCACATCTGTGAGGGCACCATTGATGCAGAAAGCTATGTACAAATTTTGGAGCAACATATAATGCCATCCAAACACTGCCTTTTCCAGGGACATCCCTGCATTTTCCAACAGGGCAATGCCAAACCCAAGTACAAGTGCATGGCTGTGTAGTATACGTGGAGATTGCAGGTGCTAGCCTGGCCTGCCTGTAGTCCTGAAGGTGTAGCTGAGGCACATTTCTTATTTTATATTATAAAATTATATTATGGTGATGTATCACCATAATATAAGTTAAAGCAAAAATCTGAAGAAAATATCTAAGATAATGGAGAGAGCATTAGAAAACGTGACTCACCAGCTCACTGAAGCGAGGCTCAGAGGTGTCCCACCAGAACAGCGCCCCCGGGGAACAAAAGGTATGCGTTGAAAACCGTTGGAAACGGTTTTTTTTTGGAAACTAGTTACACGTAGGAACAAATTTTGGGGAAGTTCACAACAATTAGAAGAAAAAAAAAGATTTCAGGGAAAATAAATTGAATCAAATAAGAAATTTGGCTCGCTTACAAAGGCTTATTGTGAAGCACAAAATACGGCAACGAAGGCCCCGTACAATTACACAGGCGAAAACATGTGTAATGGATGAATGGGGGGGGGGGAATATCCCGCTTGTTAAACTTAACCAACTGGTTTCTTCACTTCCCAGACCCTTAATAAGTGTTATTAACAGAAGTGGTGACATTACACGGTGGGAAACGCTCAACTGTCCCAACTGTTTTGGGGCGTGTTGCAGTCAAGTCAAGTCAAGTCAATTTTATTTGTATAGCCCAATATCACAAATTACAAATTTGCCTGAAGGGGCTTTACAGCAACACAACATCCCGTCCTTAGACCCTCGCACTGGATAAGGAACAACTCCCTAAAAATAAATAAATAAACAAACAAACAAAAACCAATTCACAAGGTGAAACATCAAATAATGTGTCGTAGTGTTTTCAATACAGTACAGGGGGGAATCGAAGTTACAAATCACTCCTTTTTGCTTTCATCATCATTTTCCGTCATGTCCCAACTTCTTTGGAACTGGGGTTCTGATTGGGGTTTAAACTTGAATCTAATCTGGATTCGGACCTGTGACGGCAGCAAGTCGTTGGCGCCTTTGTACAAAGCGCCGCGTGTCTCTGCCCGCAGCCCGCGGTCGGCCGGAGCAGGAAGTGAGTGGGTGTGTCTGTGTGCTCTGCACGCGGGAATAAAGAGATGGCGCCTGCCAGACGGAAGAAGCTATAACATATTAGGAGGGGGGATTTTTGAGGAAGCTGGGATGACTTTGTGATGCTGGTAAAGCAACCAGACCTGCTCAGCGTTACTGGCATGCAGGGTTAGGATGTTTGTTTTCCCCCGGTTTTCAAGATTACTCTTTAACCCGGGGTCGTTTTCTCAGATATACCCGCCTTTTGCGTTTTAAGATACTGACACGTCTTATGAAGTCCAGCCGAGACGAGTCAAGCTGCGTTGGAAACTACTAGAATGATTCTGACCCACTGGAAGACATTTTAGTTTAGCGGAACGTCAGAATCGAAGACGACATGATACCGAATGACCTTTTTTAAGGAGGACATTGCTTGGAGCGTCAATTACGCAATTACGACATGATTAATGAAGCAACGCCAGTGTATTGACATTTGGGTGGAAAGAATTAGCCCCGAACCATAACTTTGCTGCCACTGTGTCAAAGTGGGGATGATTTAATCGTAACGACGAGCTTTTATGTTTCAGTCCAACTGTCAAAGAGAAACTTAAGAAACTCACTTTAAAGTCGTCTGTCTTTTTAATGATGCGCACTGAAAGCTGATGGTTTCTGGGAATCAAATCCCTGTGAGCTTTTTCTTGGCTCTGTGTGTGTGTGTGTGTGTGTGTGTGTGTGTGTGTGTGTGTGTGTGTGTGTGTGTGTGTGTGTGTGTGTGTATATATACCAGGTTTTGCTATCCTAACGGGAACCCCGTTAGGATAGCAAAACCTGAACCCACCAACCTTGTGAGGAAAAGGAAAAGGGACTATTTTAGGGTTAGGATTTGGGTTTAGGGTTAGGGTAAGAGTTAAGGTTAGGGTAAGGGTTAAG
Organism: Lampris incognitus; assembly: GCF_029633865.1. Classification (NCBI taxonomy): domain Eukaryota; kingdom Metazoa; phylum Chordata; class Actinopteri; order Lampriformes; family Lampridae; genus Lampris; species Lampris incognitus. The sequence continues at coordinate 7,450,512 of NC_079213.1, forward strand.
GTTAGGGTAAGAGTTAAGGTTAGGGTAAGGGTAAGGGTTAAGGTTAGGGTAAGGGTTAAGGTTAGGGTAAGAGTTAAGGTTAGGGTAAGGGTTAAGGTTAGGGTAAGGGTTAAGGTTAGGGTAAGGGTTAAGGTTAGGGTAAGAGTTAAGGTTAGGGTAAGGGTTAAGGTTAGGGTAAGAGTTAAGGTTAGTGTAAGGGTTAAGGTTAGGGTAAGGGTTAAGGTTAGGGTAAGAGTTAAGGTTAGGGTAAGAGTTAAGGTTAGGGTAAGGGTTAAGGTTAGGGTAAGTGTTAAGGTTAGGGTAAGTGTTAAGGTTAGGGTAAGGGTTAAGGTTAGGGTAAGGGTTAAGGTTAGGGTAAGAGTTAAGGTTAGGGTAAGGGTTAAGGTTAGGGTAAGGGTTAAGGTTAGGGTAAGAGTTAAGGTTAGGGTAAGTGTTAAGGTTAGGGTAAGAGTTAAGGTTAGGGTAAGGGTTAAGGTTAGGGTAAGGGTTAAGGTTAGGGTAAGAGTTAAGGTTAGGGTAAGGGTTAAGGTTAGGGTAAGAGTTAAGGTTAGGGTAAGGGTTAAGGTTAGGGTAAGGGTTAAGGTTAGGGTAAGGGTTAAGGTTAGGGTAAGAGTTAAGGTTAGGGTAAGGGTTAAGGTTAGGGTAAGGGTTAAGGTTAGGGTAAGAGTTAAGGTTAGGGTAAGGGTTAAGGTTAGGGTAAGGGTTAAGGTTAGGGTAAGAGTTAAGGTTAGGGTAAGGGTTAAGGTTAGGGTAAGGGTTAAGGTTAGGGTAAGAGTTAAGGTTAGGGTAAGTGTTAAGGTTAGGGTAAGAGTTAAGGTTAGGGTAAGGGTTAAGGTTAGGGTAAGAGTTAAGGTTAGGGTAAGGGTTAAGGTTAGGCATGTAGTTATGATGGTTAAGGTAAGGGTTAGGGGCTAGGGAATAATGTAGTCAATAAGGGGTCCCCACAAGTATAGGGTGCCATGGTGTGTGTGTGTGTGTGTGTGTGTGTGTGTGCGCGCACTAACACGTTAACCAAGTCTCAGAGGAATTTACCATAAATTGTAAAGCTTTGAGCAACTATAAGATTGGGGGAACTTCAATTATCTTTCATAATAGCAATTATAATGATAAACGAGGCAACGTTTATGGGATCTGTTATCGCGTGGTGTAAATCAGTTTGGAATGAAACCTAAATGACACCAGATCAAGTCTTTGCCAAGACAGAAATGAGCATCAATACTGATGGAATGACGACTTGGTTAGACTCTGCACATCTGTGTCGGTGTGTGCTCCAAGTAATCCATACTGATTTATACTGATATAGTTTCATCTCCAAACTTTTGACATTAATACCGCCATCATTCTTAAATCATTTAATGTTTTCTTAAACTTTTACCATATTTCTGTTGCTATCGTCATAAAATCAGAGGACATCTTTTCTTCAGTCACATGAGGTGACATCAGCATCGATGTCACCTCATGTGACTCAAACCACAAACGGAACGCCATGTTTACTTACGTACATTACATTTATATTATCTCCAACAAACGTGGCCCAAAAGACTGAAAGCTTTATCGGCCTCCATCCATTCATCCATTATCCAAACCGCTTATCCTGCTCTCAAGGTCGCGGGGATGCTGGAGCCTATCCCAGCAGTCATTGGGCGGCAGGCGGGGAGACACCCTGGACAGGCCGCCAGGCCATCACAATTTCTTATTAGTAGTTGGTTAAAAAAGGCAAAATTAACAAAAGTGAGTTGATAAAATGGATGAATATTGATTACATCTATCTATCTATCTATCTATCTATCTATCTATCTATCTATCTATCTATCTATCTATCTATCTATCTATCTATCCATCTATCTGCTCTTTCCTCGCTTCATCTCTCTACTCTTTCCTCTCTATATTCCTCTATATATAGTATATATCTCGCTCTACTCTCACTCTCTCTCGTTCTTTCCTCTCTAGCTACCTCTCACTCTACTCTTTCTCTCTTCTCTCTCTCTCTTTCCTCTCTACTCTCCTTTTCCTCTATATCTCTCTTCTCTCTCCCGCTAGCTCTCTACTCTTTTTCCTCTTGCTACTGTATATCTCTCTACTCCCTCTATGCTCTCTCTCTACACCTCTCTACTCTCTCTCTCTCTAGTCTCTCTCTTTCCTCTCTATATTTCTCTCTACTCTAGCTCTCTACTCTCTCTCTCTCTCTCTCTCTCTCTCTCTCTCTCTCTCTCTCTCTCTCTCTCTCTCTCTCTCTCTCTCTCTCTCTCTATATATATATATATATATATATATATATATATATACACCTACTAGCAGAGGTACCCGGCATTGCCCGCAGAAAATATTCTCACCAAAACAACCAACACAATCTGATCTTTACGATATAATTGATGATGAAATATAGGATAATTTATGATATGATACATGTGATAAGCGAATGTGGAATAAACGAATCTTATTAACGAAAATGATCAAATGTCATAATTTTCAATCCATTCATCAAGCTTCTTTGCCACTGTGTGTATTAATTACTCAGTGCTCAAGCGCCTCAGGGTAAACCACGTTGTGTGCCTGAAGGCTAGCATTGGCAATGGTGCCTCCCTTGACCACTGGAAGGATTTGCTGGAAGTCTCCACAAAGCATCATTGGAATGCCTCTTTCGCAATAAATAAAAATGGTTTTTGAAATATTTTTCGAACTGTGCAATCCCTGGAAAGTGCTGATTCTAAAGATACCTTTCTTTTTGTTCTACAATGAGTATTTCTGGAGTTTTAAGCGAACATACAAACATACACTCTTGCTTTATATATATAGATATGTATCTATAGCTACTCTGTACTCTCTCTTTCCTCTCTACTCTCTTGCTCTCTCTATTTCTCTCTTTCCTCTCTATATCTCTATCTCTCTCTACCTCCCTCTCTACTCTCTCTTTCCTCTATATATCGCTCTCGACTCTATTTCTTTATCGATCTATCTGCCTAGCTAGCTAGCTAGTTTAACAGTACAGTAATCAAAGTAACATCCATTTACCATTCATGGCTAACCATGTGAGCTAACGAGGTTTGGATGTGATGCTAATTGACACGTGCACAGTTCCGAACTACATACGTCAAACTCTCATTCAAAAATCACTGCATCGTGTGTGTGTGTGTGTGTGTGTGTGTGTGTGTGTGTTTGTTTTATGCACCATTGTTGTTCAGTGTACCGCCTGATAGCGTGGCTAGCTATGACATAACCTGTTGGGAACGGGATACGTGTCAGATGAAACGCTCCTGGTAATTCCTCATCTGAGAACTGGCCGGCCCTGCAGCCATTGAGGAATGTGGCTTAGCTAACCTTGCTAGTAAAAAGTAGAAAGTAGTAAATAGTTTAGACTCTAATCCAATAGTCAGAGTCCTGAACAGCACGGCAGCCTGTTTACAGAAATCATCAGACTGTAAATGGTCATTGGTTTCAATTAGGAACGTTTTCTTCAGCACACTTTTAGAAAGCCAGTGTACCTTTGTTTTAATTTGTTGTACTTGCTATAGGTAAAGTTGAGAAAATTGTACGTTAGACTTGTTGAATCTTTTATGAGTGCATTGCTAGTATTGGTGTAAGTCAACTAAAAGCATACGTTTCATGCACTTGTGGTTCACAGTTCTGGTTTGTGGGTGTGTTGGAATTGCAACCACTCAAACCTTTGTTGTGTTGATTTATTTGACCCTCTAATGTGCCCTTTTTTAAATAAAAAGAGAAAAACATCTAAGAACTTTTTATCTTTGGCATTTTAGCGGCACATTTTGCTCTGTTGACTTTTTTTTTGTGTGCCTGTTTTTGTTTTTAAATTCTGTCCGAAATCAGTAATAAGATTTAAAGCCTTTAACACAGCATAATAAAACATTCAGCGACATTTTTTTTATTTGTAAGTGACTAATGTTGTGTTTTTAATGCCTTTATCCATAACTTATCAATTTTCCCAAGAACTGTGAGGGAGTGGTATGTATAGACATCATTAATATTCATGAGCTAACCTTTGAGTGACAGGTACAAGCAAGGGTTGTGGTAAGGGTGGGCGGGGTCTCATTTGGTAAAAAGGCGGAAAAGCTGAATTCTATACCTTTTTTAATACTTCTCTTACAATAGAGACGATACAAAATGCATTTAAGATTTAAATAATAACTGACATTGTAAAATATTTTTGTTTCAATTTTGGTCTGAATTTAAGACCTTGAACAATTAAAAAGTACAAAACTCAACCCTTTAAGTATCTGTTAACGCCGTCATATTGATAAAGGCTTCCAGCAAGAATTTGCTTGAGAGTTTCAAGGATTGGCTAGTTACAGTCCGGGGAAAACGATACGAAACCACTGATTTAGTTTTTGAGGAGCGACTTCCTGGGGTGTCCATCATGACCCGGATGCGTTTGCTCCAGCATCCCTGCAGGGACTCACTGGTGTCTGCTCGGTCTTTGTGAAACGGCGGTTCATTTGTTGACTTGTCCGACCAAGGGAAGGGCAAGTGAATATGCCGGTTCACTGCTGTCACTCTGAGATAAGCTGCCATCTGGATATGAGGGGTACGATATGAGAACGGTTGTGCTTTTTTTATGTATTTTTTTTGTTCTGTGGTTCGGTCGACAGTTGGAGGTCACAAGCAGGTTAATGATGAACCATTTCTAAAACACAGTATGTAATGTTACCCTGAGGTTGCTGTAGGAGTCATCCTGCGTTGCCACAACTTTAGATCCCATCACATGACTGGAGGGGAAGGGTCAGCTGACTTTAGAGGTCATTTCTGTTGTGGTTTCCATCACGCCTAATGCTGCAAAAAAATGACACGTCAGGCACTGCGTTTTTATCTCGTGTCCAGCCTACTGACTTCACTGTTATTGACCTTTCCATATTTTCAGTCAGATTATTTTACTGCCGTCGTATTTTTTGCTGCTTTCAACAACTTTAATGTCATTCTCATGTCAAGATTTTTCTGTCAAAATGTCTCAAAACATATTTATTTTGAGATTTCAATACATTTTTGTGCTTGCATCACGAAAGACATTTTTTTCAGCAAATCTAGTAAGATTTATTGAAATTAGTGAAATGATCTCTCAGTGCTGTGACATCATTTGACTAAAATACCTCAAGCCGAAGCTGACAGGATTGAATTAATACATGCTAAAATTATCTGCCATCTTTTGCAGCATTCTGGACCCGTATTATCTGAAAGATGGTTAAGTGTCCGTGACCATGAATTGCATTAAATGGCTATCAAAGGTGGCTGGATGGATGGATGACTTTAATCGCTGCACAGCAAAGTGTCACACTAAAATATACTCCCTGCTACTTAACGAGTGTCACTGACACACATTTTGTTTTGCAGACTTGCAGATAATGTCTTCTCATTAGGAGACATATAGGAGATATGTGTATGTACAGGCGGAGCCGTTGTCTCCTGCTTCTGTCGTGACAGCGCAGGCAAAAATATCTGACGTTTTCCAGATGCGAATGTGCATTGCTCTGTGCTCAACAGGTGATGAGGAAATGTTTTATTTTCTAGCCCACATGTAAAGGGCTGCCTCAGTGGTCATGTGTGTCTTAGAGTCACGATCCTGAAGCTTTACGTGCAAACAAATGGCCTTTATGATACAGTATCGCTGGTTTATTTAAGGCAACAGCTGATCCATAAACATCCAAGTCATGAACACGCTTATGCGGTTGCTCATTTTAATGGATACTGTCCAGCAGGACTTACCTGGCAAAACCGATTCGGTGCATGGCGATCCATTTTAGGTTTTCATCATACCAGCCTAATGTGGAAGAAGGCGGCAGGTGACGGTGCGTTTGAAGAAGCCAAGGCATTATTCAGATATGACAGGATAAGCTAGAGCAAGATCTTTACCAACAGATACCAAAACACACACGGTTAACTAAGTTAAACCATGATATGTCTGCCTGGCACCATGGTAGCACAGTGGTTAGCGCATTCACCCCTCAGTAAGAAGGTCTTGGATTCAAGCCCCGGGGTAGTCCAAACTTGGGGGTCGTCCTGTGTGGAGTGTGCTTGTTTTCCCCGTGTCTGTGTGGGTTTCCTCCGGATGCTCCGCTTTCCTCCCACAGTCCAAAGACATGTAGGTCAGGTGAATTGGCCATACTAAATTGTCCCTAGGTGTGAATGTGTGTGTGTGTGTGTGTGGGCCCTGTGATGGCCTGGCGGTCTGTCCAGGGTGCTGCCAGCAGGGATAGGCTCCAGCATCCCTGCGACCCCGAGAGCAGGATAATGGTTTGAATAATGGATGGATGGATGTCTGCCTGGCACTGGGGAGGGCACCTGTGGTCCTGTATAGTTCAGGCAGTAGATGACTTGGTATTACAGCAGTATAGTCCTTGAGCATGGCACTAACAGTGCCACGGTTAGGAGCTAGATACCACCCGTACTGTAATGTGAGGCTGTTTTTTGGTCGTAAAGTGCGTTTTTGTGCCCTGGAACTAGAAGAGTGGTGCAGAAATACAGCCATTCATGCAACTCTTACCTCTCTTAAGTTGCAGTCTGCTGTGTGGAGGTGGTGCTTTTTGGGGGGGCCAAGTTAAAGAACAACAAAGAAACATCCAGTCTTTGAGCCTCATAGTGTGGAAGTGAAAGGTCCTGCGAAGTGAAAAAGTATTTTCAGTCTTGTTACCTCTTTAATATGTACTTAATTTACATCTATTTAACGACAGTTCATGAGGATGAGGTTGAGCTGGCCATTAAAGACAGTAGGAGTAGATGTTTTCCGTCCTTCAGCTGATTATTAGATTGATGTGCCAGCTCTACTTTTAGTAATTTGTAATTGTAATTTGTAAGCCGCCTGCCACCCAATGATAGGCTCCAGCATCCCGCGACCCTAATTAGGATAAGCGGCTTGGATAATGGATAATTTGTAAACTTTTTGTACTTCTCCTGGATTGCCACCATGCCGTGGTGGAGAAGCTTGTGTGTACCAATGATCCCAAGAGCTATGCCTTCCGGAGCTTGGCTCCTGGTAGGGTCACCCAAGGCAGATAGGTCAAGGGGGAGGTTCCAGATGAAGCGCGATCCAACAAAGACCCCAATGGCGGAACTGGCGGAAGATGTCTCCAGGTCACAACGGCAGTGAAGGCGGATGAAGGTTGTAACAAAGGGTGGTCCCCAATCTTCTTGGTTCTCCATGCCTTTGGACTCTGGCCACCCCCCCCCCCAAGGACTGTGTGGTGGCTGCAGTCACATCAACCTCTCCACATAAAAAGCTGTCACGTGCAGGCGTCCCCCCGCAAGGATCTACGCCTACCTGAAGACCCACAAGGACCTAGAAGGAAGACAGTCATACTCAACCCCGAGTAACTGCCAATGATGATTACTGTTTGTAAACCTTTTGAGGGCCACACAAAGCACTGAGGCCTTCAGGTGCTCTCAGGGTGCAGCAGTAATCATCAATACGCCCTTGAGCAAGGCGTCAAACCCTCAGCTGGAGCACAGCTGCTCCGTAGTCAACAGTAAAACTCTATGGAGATACTGGGAATCTCACAAGGGTCAAGTAATGTGTCGTCACTCGAAAAGACCGTGTAATTCTCGGATCAAATGGCTGGCTCCATCCTTTTTCATTTTTCCGTCCGCCTGTCCAACATCATCCAGATCAGGTGATGAAGGGAGACGGATGGAAGACGGACGTCATAGCTCAACCCAAACATGCTCACTGTCTGTTGACTTGGCTTTACTCCGCTGAGCTCATCTGACATGTTGTACTTATGGACTAGCACACACACACACACAAAGGTTAAAACTGAGATCCTGTATCCCTGTTGTGGAACGGGACTGTGGTCCTTTTGGCTCTCGGCTGAGCTGCCCTTCATTACTGACCTTGGGCTACTGGTTTTCAGTGGGGAATAATAATGGCCACCCCCCCCACTCTCATATTACTCCCACAATCCACTGCTGTGTAACTCAGCCTGGTCAGCTGCACCAGTTGGATGATTTGATTAGAGACTCTTGATTTAACTGTTGGCCATCTGTCTGTCATTCTTTCTGTTTTCTTCTTTTAATTCAAAAAATGTTAATCGGGTGATTATCAAAAAATGTTCCTACGTACATTTATGTAGGATTATCTCTCTATCTTATTTAACATACACAATAATACGAGTAACATTCAAAAAAGAGAGATAAGAGGAAGAAGATTAATGAAATAAAAGAGAGATGAGATGAAGAAGATTAATGAAATAAAAGAGATAAGAGGAAGAAGGTGAATGAAATAAAAGAGATGAGGAAGAAGATGAATGAAATAAAAGAGATAAGAGGAAGAAGATTAATGAAAAAAGAGAGATAAGAGGGAGAAGATTAACGAAAAAAGAGAGATAAGAGGAAGAAGATTAATGAAAAAAGATAGATAAGAGGAAGAAGATTGATGAAAAAAGATAGATAAGAGAAAGAAGATTAATGAATAAAAGATAAGAGAAAGAAGATTAATGAAAAAACAGAGATAAGAGGAAGATTAATGAAATAAAAGAGAGATAAGAGGAAGAAGATGAATGAAATAAAAGAGATAAGAGGAAGAAGATGAATGAAATAAAAGAGAGATAAGAGGAAGAAGGTGAATGAAATAAAAGAGATGAGGAAGAAGATGAATGAAATAAAAGAGATAAGAGGAAGAAGATTAATGAAAAAAGAGAGATAAGAGGAAGAAGATTAACGAAAAAAGAGAGATAAGAGGAAGAAGATTAATGAAAAAAGATAGATAAGAGGAAGAAGATTAATGAAAAAAGATAGATAAGAGAAAGAAGATTAATGAATAAAAGATAAGAGAAAGAAGATTAATGAAAAAACAGAGATAAGAGGAAGATTAATGAAATAAAAGAGAGATAAGAGGAAGAAGATGAATGAAATAAAAGAGATAAGAGGAAGAAGATGAATGAAATAAAAGAGAGATAAGAGGAAGAAGATTAATGAATAAGAGAGATAAGAGAAAGAAGATTAACGAAAAAAGAGATAAGAGGAAGATTAATGAAATAAAAGAGAGATAAGAGGAAGAAGATGAATGAAATAAAAGAGATAAGAGGAAGAAGATTAATGAAATAAAAGACAGATAAGAGGAAGAAGATTAATGAATAAGAGAGATAAGAGGAAGATTAATGAAAAAAGAGATAAGAGAAAGAAGATCAATGAAATAAAAGAGAGATAAGAGGAAGAAGATTAATGAAATAAAAGAGATAAGAGGAAGAAGGTGAATGAAATAAAAGAGATGAGGACGAAGATGAATGAAATAAAAGAGATAAGAGGAAGAAGATTAATGAATAAGAGAGATAAGAGAAAGAAGATTAATGAATAAAAGATAAGAGAAAGAAGATTAATGAAAAAACAGAGATAAGAGGAAGATTAATGAAATAAAAGAGAGGTAAGAGGAAGAAGATGAATGAAATAAAAGAGATAAGAGGAAGAAGATGAATGAAATAAGAGATAAGAGGAAGAAGATGAATGAAATAAAAGAGAGATAAGAGGAAGAAGATTAATGAATAAGAGAGATAAGAGAAAGAAGATTAACGAAAAAAGAGATAAGAGGAAGAAGATTAATGAAATAAAAGAGAGATAAGAGGAAGAAGATTAATGAATAAGAGAGATAAGAGGAAGATTAATGAAAAAAGAGAGATAAGAGGAAGAAGATTAATGAATAAGAGAGATGAGGAAGATTAATGAAAAAAGAGAGATAAGAGGAAGAAGATGAATGACATAAAAGAGAGATAAGAGGAAGAAGATGAATGAAATAAGAGAGATAAGAGGAAGACGATGAATGAAATAAAAGAGAGATAAGAGGAAGATGATGAATGAAATAAAAGAGAGATAAGAGGAAGAAGATGAATGAAATAAAAGAGAGATAAGAGGAAGAAGGTGAATGAAATAAAAGAGATAAGAGGAAGATGATGAATGAAATAAAAGAGAGATAAGAGGAAGAAGATGAATGAAATAAAAGAGAGATAAGAGGAAGAAGATGAATGAAATAAAAGAGAGATAAGAGGAAGAAGATGAATGAAATAAAAGAGAGATAAGAGGAAGAAGATGAATGAAATAAAAGAGAGATAAGAGGAAGAAGATGAATGAAATAAAAGAGAGATAAGAGGAAGACGATGAATGAAATAAAAGAGAGATAAGAGGAAGAAGATGAATGAAATAAAAGAGAGATAAGAGGAAGAAGATGAATGAAATAAAAGAGAGATAAGAGGAAAAAGATTAATGAGATAAAAGAGAGATAAGAGGAAGATGATGAATGAAATAAAAGAGAGATAAGAGGAAGAAGATGAATGAAATAAGAGAGAGATAAGAGGAAGACGATGAATGAAATAAAAGAGAGATAAGAGGAAGAAGATGAATGAAATAAAAGAGAGATAAGAGGAAGAAGGTGCTTGCTGGCTTGTCGTCTTACCAAGCTTGTTTGTACAGACGGACTTAACTGGAGGTCAGAGCGGGCGAGTCTCCAAAGTGTGTCAGCCAAGTGAACCGTCACCTCACTTCAACTGTACACAGGCCAGGACGATGCAGAGGGGTGTGTGTGGGGGTGTGTGTGGGGGTGTGTGTGTGTGTATATATATCCTGGTGGAGAAGTGTTATTGTACGGTCGCAAGCAGACTCAAAACGGTATCAGAATGCAGATTTGGTACAACCCCCCCCCCCCCAAAAGAACACTATATCATAATGCAAATATTGTGTAAACTATACATAATCTAGTATGGGCAAGGTGACCTTCAAATGTATCCTGTCCATTTTGAGCGACGGCCACGCAATCCAACACCGAGTTCAGATGAGCGAGTGAGTGAGTTCACTGTGCGTTTCAATGAAATATCCTACCAGTAGTAAACAACTAGAACAGATTTACAATGACGGCATAGCTTCACTGGGCAGAAGGCTGGGAGACATCCAAGACTGGTCATCAGTCCATCACAGGACAGACACACACACACACACACACAATTGTATCTAACATATGTTATGGACCCACCTCTGTCTCTGTGTCTCTCTCTGTCCCCTTAACTTGTCTATTTCTGCCTCTTTCTCACTTTTGCCTCTTTTCTTTCTCTCTGTCCTTTCAAGTTTCCTCTCTCTCTCTCTCTCTCTCTCTCTCTCTCTCTCTCTCTCTCTCTCTCTCTCTCTCTCTCTCTCTCTCTCTCTCTCTCTCTCACACACACACAACTACTCATGCTTCTATTAATAACTCTGGGCGGCTGAGAGTCTCCTGTTCACCTTCCTCCGACCTGATATGAACGTTAATATGAATGAGAGCGATGTTTCGCTGCTGATATGACGTCACTCTTCAGAGTCACGTCAGCTACTTTCCAGCATTAAGTCGTTAAAGGTCACCGCCCGGACAACACCAGCGCCTGGTAGAGACCCGAGTCCCCTCACCGGTCCGCTACGGCGGATGGAAGTACCCGCCTCTGCGGCGCGTGATTGGTCGGGATGAGGCACCGCCCCCAAAAGGGGGCGGAGTCTTTGCCCAGTTTCAATTTTTCTTTTCCATGAAGAGGTCAGTGGACGTTCCCCCGGCGCGGTGTCGGATGAAGGACGCAGGGAGAGACTGGTGCGCCGCGGCAGTACGTTAACGCTGACTACACTAAGTACATAAGAAGTCTTAAAAAAACAAACTCGTGTTGTCCATGTGTAGAAGATTTAGCATCCCCCCACCCCCACCCCCGTCTAATCACCCCACTTTTATCATCAGTCTCACGAGCCTGTGTGATTTGGGCTTTGTATTGGGACCGAACCACCTAAGCGGCTTACGGGTTCTCGGGGCTCCTTCATGCGTCGTCATCACGTCCCGTCAGTCACACCCAGTATGCGGGGTGTGTTGTTTCAGTAGCCAGTAATCTGATTAGTCTGGATTAGATCCACTATATGGCTCTCAGAAGACACAAATGGAGCCTCCAACGCTGGTAAAAAGAGCGATGCGTGGAATATGTGCAGAGGATCATTATTTTCTATTTCATGTACCGGTCCAGTTTTTAGCATGCTTGGTAGGAATGCTGTCGACGTGTAAGATGGGCACATGACAGGTGCCCTGCAAAAGAGCCATGTATACAGTGATGACACAGGCCCTTATGTAGTCCAGGTTGTGTAGTGTTGATGGTTATTCCATGTGAACCAATGTTATGTATCATGGTCTTGGGACCAAATGGCAAACGTTTTTTTTCAGTTAACACGATAATTTCTCAAAAGGGAAAGGTGAATTTTTGCAGCCTTTTGAATTTTCTCAATTTTGGAAATAAGTTTTCAAAATCTCTCTGATGGGGGTCAGTGGTGTTCAACTCGGGTTGTGCACAAATACAGGCCGTCATTTGGTGGTTGATATTTCATTTTGGAGGACAACTGCTTATTCTTACTCATGAGCTCATCCATCCGTCCATCCATCCATCCATCCATCCATCCGCCCGTCCGTCCATCCATCCTTGTATCTGCTGGCACAGGGTGACTCATTTCCTGAATTGCACCCCGTCTACATTCACGTTGGCGGTGATAAATATGTATGAGCTTCATCAACACTGAAACCTGAGCTGAGATGCAATGGCATCTTTTATTGATGGCGGGAACTGTTTGCCTTCAGGGCCTTTTACAACCGCTCTTCATCGTACGTCATTCATTTCCCTTCTTCAGCCCGCCACCTTACTGTAAACCGTAGACGTCTGCAGCCGCTCCCCGAAGCTACCGGAATAGAACAGTCCGGTTTTACTTAGTCAGAAAATACCACTCATTTTTCCTTTGAGTCAAAACTTGACTCCCAGGTTTTTTAATAAACGCGTCAGAGGATCTGTGGCCAACACAAGCGTGCAAGATTTGGACACTTTGCTAAATGAACTGCAATTGATCATTAAATCTTCATTTTGTGAATTTTGCACCATTATTGTAAAGAAAAGCATGATGCTAACAAAACATCACGTAGATCCATAGGTTAGCATAAAGTTAGCTTTTTTTTTTGCTCATAAATTGTATTTATGCTTTAAAAACGATCAAAGTTGTGTTCATTTGTGAAGACTTATCAGAAATAAAAGTCCATATTTACATTTGTTCGGCCACAAACCTTGTTTCCAGTGTTATCTCATCTCAAATCCCCGTTCCTCCACAGAGGCACAGCCAAATCCTGAATGTAATCTGATTACATTGTCACTTCTAAGGTCATTTTAATCACATTCCATTACTAACCTGGCAGCAGGTTTCCCTAATTTCAAGAAATCTCACTTGATGTGTTACACGGTTTCTTGTCTGTGAATGTTCTCATTCACCCAGGTCATGGTTATCCAAAGGAGTTGAGTCAAGTGCACCTGGACTTGGTATATATCCGTGAAGACGTTTCGCCTCTCATCCAAGAGGCTTGGTCTAGTCAGAAAGGCACGAACTGAGGAGGCCTCTTGGATGAGAGGCGAAACGTCTTCACGGATACATACCAAGTCCAGTTGCACTTGATTCACCTCCTTCGGGTACACGGTTTCTTCTCTCGCACAAATCGAGGAGTCGAATCTTAACGCTACCGAACTTGTTTTCACGTCGCCTCCCTTTCTCCCAAGCAAATATCTCAACAGCGGCTTACTCAAAAAGCAAATTCTGCTACTTTGAATACATTTATCTGAAATTGCTTTAAGACAATCTGACTAACGACAGCAGTATGTGAGGCTGCCAAGCCCGGACAGGAGATAAAATGGCCTGCCAAGTGAAGTGTGTCATTTTCTGCAGCGCAGGCCCTTTTCTATGTAACCACCATAGGGAGCCGTCGCCTACATTCACACTGCAGTGCTGTGACACGCGTTAATCTGCTTGCTCTGCAAATATGGCAGAGCTGATTTTTTTTTCTTCTTCTTCCACTGATTTCACGGAGTAATCGCTTGCTTGTGATGCAGACACGCCAACATGAGCTGTCAATTCCTCTGCAAGCTGTTGCTCTGTGCTGCGCCTGCGCACGGGCCCGGTGATGTCATGGCCCGGATGAGCATGTTGGGAGTATGAGCTGTAAAGCTTGCTGAAGGGCGATGAATTATTATGTGGGCTGTAAAGGTTTTAAGTGACGTCACTGGGAAGAGTCAGAACATACATGCTTTTTTCAGTCTTTCCACTTACCACTATGTGTGTGTGTGTGTGTGTGTGTGTGTGTGTGTGTGTGTATAAAGACAATAGGCGTCTGTCCCCATCATTGTGGGACTGTTTCATGCATGCTCACTGGGTGTTTGTTGTGTAAATAGAAACACCTGATTTGGAAAAACCTCAACCCTTATATCACATTTCAGTATCAGGCCTGTTTCCATGAGTTCACTAACTCTATATGTGTGTGTGTGTGTGTGTGTGTGTGTGTGTGTGTGTGTGTGTGTGTGTGTGTGTGTGTATTGGTAGGGAGGTGGAACACAAGGTGAATAGTGGGCGGAGCCAAGTCTGGTCTCTCAGGTAGAGTGAGTGTGTGCCCTCTAACAAGGATAATGAACTTATACTGTGTGTGTGAATGAGTGGGTGGGTGTGTACATATGTAATAAAGGTGTGCTTGAGTGTGAGAATGTGTGTGTGTGTGTGTGTGTAGTACGCCTGTAGGCGTGTGTGTGTGGTGGTGGTGGTGAAGGGTTGCACGGGTGTATTTGTTCACACGTGCTTTCTCCACTTCCAACATGGTGTTTCACTGCTATCTGACCTTCCATGTGAGTCCTTCACTTTACTCCGTCTGCTCCACCTGTTGTATATCTGCTGTAGCCTACATCCACGTTTTATTTCCTTGCACTTGTCTTACATCCTTCTTTATCGCTCTTTTGTGTGTTTTACTTGTTTTTTTTATTTTAGCTTGTAGCACTTTGAGAGTGTAATTGGTGAAGTACTTTTAATATTATTATTGTTATGATAATTATAACCATTGTAATAATAATAATTATATATAATACTACAATAACAACGTTATTAATAATAATAATCGTAATATTTGCCACAATGTCATGGATTTTAATGCAATGGCTTTTTCTTCTCTTCCTCTTGTTCTTCTTCTCTTCTTCCTGTCCGGTGCTAGTGAACAGCGAGTGAGCCGGGCCAGCGATGCCGCCCCCCACTGCAGTGACCCCTCCGGACGGGGGCTGGGGTTGGGCCGTGGTGTTGGGAGCGTTCATTTCCATCGGTTTCTCCTATGCCTTCCCGAAGGCCATCACCGTCTTCTACAAAGACATCCAGATCATCTTCGGCGCCTCCTACAGTCAGATCGCATGGATCTCCTCCATCATGCTCGCCGTCATGTACGCCGGAGGTGAGAGTTGGCTGCAAAATGTCCGTAGCGAGATCTTTTGAAATACGTGATTTCGTTCGGTTAATCGTGGCGTCAGTAAATAATATATTCGGTGTAGATTATAAAAACCTAAAAAAAAACAACTTGTGTAAATCAAAATACCGACCCGCCGCGCCGCTTTGCCTATCACGAGGGGAACCAAGGCCTTCTGCAGGAAACGGGGGGCGACAAAAAAGGGTCGCAGTGAGGTTGGAGCCTTCATTAGAAGTACCCAACTCGGATGACTATACATTCGACAAGTCATTCAGAGTCCTTATCAAAACGTCTGAGCCGTTATTCAAGTCATATTAATTCATGTCTCGGTGTCTCTTAAAGCGAGACTGTCACCATTTTCATCATCATCTGTTCCTATGTACATTGTAGGGTTGACGCTTCGTTAGCAGCCATGACACAAAGTGTCTGAAATGCCGCCGAAATACTCAGGGCATTCGGTGCCGCTCACTACGACCGCGGTACGTAGCTTGCGATTGAAACTGCACTTAGTTCGAGACGTTATGACCCCGTTTACACTTGGTTTTAAAATGCGTTTCAGTTTTTTTGCGATCGGCTCACAAGTGGACAGCGCTAAATACAAGTGTAAACGACCACCTATACGTGGTGTGAACCGGTTACTCAAACCCCTTGCCGAGGTGGTCTGAGACGCATTTGACCGATGTTTTGTAGTATAAACGCTAATGAGTCCTGATGCGTCCCCGACAAGGACGTAACAGGAAATCTTCATCTTCTTCGGCGTAATGAAATCTGATCACAAGTAGACGCATGATAGACACAGGTGTAAACGGCGACGTGTCTCGCTGTCCACTTGTGATCCGATCGCCCGCAACGCATTTTAAAACCCAGTGTAAACAGGGTCTAAGATTCGTTCTTCCTCATGGAGTTCAGTTAGCGTTTGATTCAGCAGGTGTGGAGGGGTTTGCCAGCTAGCAACGGAGGGGCTGACCCGCTAACAAACTAAATCTGTCATTGTGGTGTGTCGGAATACCCGAGACATAAACACACATATAGCCTCTATCTGTGTTTGTGCTCACGGTAACCGACCTACATCGTGTATGTTGGCTTCTTCGGTTGCGTAGTTAGCAGTTCTTGCTGTGCTCCGTGAGATGGGGTCATTTTTTCAGTCACCGTATGGCGAAACGTCACCAGTCTCAAAATCCAACTCTTCTAGGAAATAAACAAACGCAGTCAAAACAGATTCGGCCGATGTGTACAAAAAATAGTCCTGGTTTTCACTGCTGAGAGAGTAAACTGTTCTTTCTTTGTTCACTTTTGCGCTTCAACAAGTGTTACACCGACATCCGGTCAGGGGAAACTTCTGAGATGGGGGATAACGTCCTGTTCTCCTGTTAGGGCACGGAGAACGGTGGTATCGAACACGTCGCTCAAGCCTAATCCCCACAGCAAATATGTAGAGAGATGATGCTGGAAATTGTGACTGTTTCCCTTTAAGGCTAAAAAGTAAATGTCTTCCATCCAGGGAGATGAGCGGAGAAAGCTGTCATAGGCATCTATAATACATCCCCCCCCCCCCCACACCTCTCCCGACCACCTGCCATATCTCTCTCTCACTGGACTATTTTGACTTTACCGTTCACCTTTTGTGTGCTGGCGTTGTGTTGTGTTGTGTTGTGAAACTGGCTCACTCATCAGAGCTCGGCCATGAATGAGATCGATTTCAGGGTCACAGAAATGTCAGCGGTCCGTTGGATGAAAAAGACCCCCGTTGTAAGCGGGCAGCATATTGTGTGCCACATGTTGCACAGACGCCTGCCAGTTTTGGTACTTTGACGTTAGCTCGGCTCAGTGACCCCGGTTGACCTCGGCCCGGCAGTTCCCCCCCACGCCTGCCATCTGTCCATGGACGTGACCCACACCTCCTGCCCGCGGGGCATGTCACATAGATGTGATTTGTAATCTTAGTTTCCACGGCTGGGGAAGAATGGACAGAGACAGGAAGACCGGTGTATTATGTCCTTTGCTATTTAAAGGTACAATCCTTAATTCAAATGTGAACTAAAGGATCGCTCCGCTACCAAATCACATGACACGTCACTGGAACCTGCCGTCGCTCTCAGATTGACTGGCAGGCCTCTTAATACAATGGCCAACAGTAAGCAACAAGTAAACCTGAGTCTCTCGTGTTCCCTGATGCTGCCGTGGGTTTGTATATATCAATAATGTTTTGGTTGTAAAGAATGGAGTTAAACAAGCCCATATTTGCAATTACCATCAGCTGTGAAAGACAAAATGTTTATTTCCCAACTCGAACGCTGCAGTTACGTATGTAAATATACCCCACATTTATATGGTCAAATCAAACACAGACTGGGCCTTTCAAAGTGGTTGATACTGTAGTGAATTCAGGAGCATCCGGGAGGTGAACCCAGGTTTCCTGCACCACGGGCGACTGCGCTAACCAGTCAACTCAAGGGTCCGACCCGCTAGCTGTCATCCGTGGTCGTTACACTACCCCCCTCCTTCGGGAAGCGAGTAGCCGCGCTTCAGCATACCAGCTGAGCTCCCCCGGGCCTCTGGGCGCACACGCTTCCGACGGCCTCACGGCCTCACCATCCCACTTCTGACACCTATGCAGCGAATTCAGGCGGCAGCCAGGAAGCGAACCCGGGTCGCCCGCACCATGGGCGACCGTGCTAACCAGTCAACTAAAGGGTCCGACCCGTTAGCCAACGGGCTAGTGAGTCTACCCATCCGTGGTCGTTACACTATGTTTGTTTAAGATGCAGTAAATCAAGTAAAATGGTCATAATCTGCGGTTTTCCTGATGACACCAACTGGACAAGCGGCGAAATATCTTCAAACCTACATTGACAGTCCATCACGAGTTCTTATTTGGTTTTGATACAACATTAAAGGAAAATTGATTTTTTTTTTTAACCTGGGTCTTAATTTCATACTTTTTGCCATTGTATCAGTTATATTATTCTATACACTGGCAAATGATCAACAGCAGATTAACAGCTATTAAAAGAGACTTGTTGGTCGTCCTAATATCAGTATTGATGGTCACAATAACTAGCACACATGATAAGGATTATTATTTTACCCAGAGCCGCTGCACAATATGGAGACAATTACAAACTATAGTGGAGTGCTAAAAGAAATTAATTACTATGACTATTACTACTCCTACTATGACTACTAAAATGACTACTGTTTCTTTATTGTACAACGTGTTCCTATAGCATTGCTACAGAGGCGCTGTCGTGCATAGCTGCGGTATTTGTGTTGCGTGGAAATACAATAGTAATCTTAGATTTTTTTTCTGTGGTTTTTCAATAGTCCGTTCTCGTACAGGAAAATCAAAAAGATTCCCAAATAGGAGAAACCTGTAAATGTTTTTACAACCCAGTAGAGTATCACACTGGTAAGTGACACATTAACAGTCTTCTTCTCCTTTCGACTTATTCCCCGTTTCCCAGGGGTCGCCACAGCGGAATCGACAGTTTCCATCGGTACCCTGTGGGGGCACAACACCGATGGCGGACTTGTCAAGCCGCATAATGATCTGGCAAAATTTTACGTCGGATGCCCTTCCTGACACAACCACTAACCCTATGGACGAAGTGACCCATTAACAGTAATACATATATATAAATATATATATATATATACACACACACACACACACACACACACAGCATATATGTACTGATGTGGGCACTATCTTAGTTCACTCCTTGGGTAAACACGCTGAATGTCTACCATATGCTCAAAAATCAACCCCCTTTATGGTTATGGTGCAATTTTAGCTTAGGCGTGGCACCAATTTACCCCAATCTGCTACTAGACTACAAAAACGTCCCGACGACTGCCTGCACGCATCCGAACAAAGTTCACAGGGAGGCGCGGGGTCTAAACTGCTATCTAGTAACACTGTTTCCTGTATCGCCTGCATTAGGAGTTAAGACTACAGCGGATGGAAGAGATGGCAGGCGTCAATCAAAAGGTTTCATTGCACAACCCTCCCTCCAGTTACATCAGACGGCTACAACACACAGTGTCTCGGTCCTCTTTCCCCGTGTCCCCGCCGTGCACCGAGTGCAAAGCTGCAGGCTGTGTGTCAGTGTTGGATCAATGCTGCTAATCCGGCGAGAGATGGAGGGAGAGGGAGAGAGAGACAGTAAGATGGAGGGAGGGAGAGGGCGGGAGGGAGGGAGAGGGCGGGAGAGAGAGAGATGGAGGGAGAGAGAGAGATGGAGGGAGAGAGAGGGAGGGAGAGAGGGAGGGAGAGAGAGAGATGGAGGGAGAGAGAGAGAGAGAGAGGGAAGGAGAGAGAGATGGAGGGAGAGAGAGGGAGGGAGAGATGGAGGGAGAGAGAGAGATGGAGGGAGAGAGAGAGAGAGAGAGAGGGAGGGAGAGAGAGAGATGGAGGGAGAGAGAGGGAGGGAGAGATGACCTTGAGCCAGCCACAGTGAGCAACCACAGGCTTCTGTTGACTTGTCAGCACGGCCATATTGGGTTCAATGTCAGTCAGTGGGCAATGGCACGGGTACAGACAAAGACTGAGCAACACGGACCCGTAGTCTGACATGACTACCGTTTAACATTCGATGACACGAGAGGTAGTTCGAGTCTGTGTGTACCAGGTTTTTCTAATTTAGGATTACAAAACCTGAAACCACCTACCTTGTGGGGATATTTTATGGGTCCCGGCGAGGAAAAGGGTCTATTTGAGAGCTAGGATTTGGGTTTAGGGTTAAGACTGGGATTAGGATTAGGTTAAAGTTAGGCATTATCATAATCAAATTTACTGGCGAAGTGTGATTATGCATACGAGGAATTTGACTCTGGTTTACAGCAGCTTCTAGTGCTTGCATATATCACCCCCCCCCCTCAAAAAAAAGAATAAATGGAATAGATAGCATACTGGAGGCACATTATATTGCTTATATATCATACACTAATATTATAATTTATGCTTATATATTATAGACTAATATTATATTATATTGTATACTCAAATATACTAGAAATCTTATATATTTTACTTTATATTTATGTTATAATTATAAAAATAAAAATAATAATTTGTATACGGTTTGTGTCCTGGGTGTGTGGGGGGGGGGTCTGCACTGATTCTGCCCACCTGTTTCTGGGCTTTAGAGGTGTACAGGTCCTGCAGGGTGGGCAGGGCAGCACCAATGATTTCTCTCTGCAGTCCTTACTGCTCGCTGCAGTCTGTTGCTGTCCTGCCTTGCTGCTGCTCCAGACCAGACCACGATGGATGTGCACAGGACAGAGTCAGGGACTGCGGTGTAGAAGTGGCTCCACAGCTGAGGGTTCAGGGCTACGGAGCGAATGTAGTCAATGAGGGGTCCCCACAAGTATAGGGAGATGTGTGTGTGTGTGTGTGTGTCTGTTCTTGTTCAGTTGTAGTTGTGAGGACCAATTTGAGTTTTTAGCCATACCAGTGAGGACATTTTGGCCGGTCCTCACTTCTTTACGGGTCTACTTTAGGGTTCACGGTTCGGATAAGGTTAAGGTAAGGGCTGAGGTTAGACATTTAGTTCTGATGGTTAAGGTTAAGGGTTTAGGACAGTGGTTGGCAAACTATGGGTTTGAACATTTTCCTTTTGTCATCAAATATGTTTTTTATTTGAATAAAAAAAAGGAAAATATTTATATTCAATGCAAACAACACAGTGATTTAACGGTATGCTAAAGCACCACTAAGATAATGTTTAATGTTGACGTGCTTTGGTCACGAGGCCATGACTTACCAACAATACAGAGAGGACTGTTAGTTATCTCACCCTTTTTGGGGGGGGGGGTTCCCCCCCTTTTTCTCCCCAACTGTACCTGGCCAATTACCCCACTCCTCCGAGCCATTCCAGTCTCTGCTCCGCCCACTCTGCTGATCCGGGGAGGGCTGCAGACTACCACCTGCCTCCTCCGATACATGTGGAGTCGCCAGCCGCTTCTTTTCACCTGACAGTGATGAGTTTCACCAGGGGGGGGCGTAGCGCGTGGGGGGGATCACGCTATCCCCCCCCAGTTCCCCCTCCTCCCCACTCAGGTGCCCTGAGCGACCAGGACACACACCCACATCCAGCTCCCCACCCGCAGACATGGCCAATTGTGTCTGTAGGGACGCCTGACCAAGCTGGAGGTAACACGGGGATTCGAACTGGCGATCCCAACATGTAGTTCACCGACCTTTTTCTTTCCACATGCGTAATTGGAACACGGGGGAAAAAACAAAACAAAACCTATTTCTCATGAAGGGTCTGTAACAGAATGACTATTTCTCTAGGACCGGCTCCCATCTGGAAAGTAGGTGGTTATATTTGGTTTCAGGTTTTGTTCAGCGGGTAATGAAATATGGGCAGGAGGTGAGAAGTCTTTATCTTTTCTTTTTTTCCTGGGAGCGATAGATGTAATAGACAGGCTCAGGGGCCTTCTGCTGTCTTGTCGGCTGGCGGTCCCTCTTCGCCCCGGAGGAAACCAGCAGCCGCTACAGGAAGTATGCAAATGAGGGCGACTCGCTCCCTCAAGGTCGAGATAACAAAACGGTTCACAACGTAAATGAAGTCGTCGGGTCTTTGCCTCGTCAGGCCTTTTTAAACACCGCCGGGCCTCACACGAATACCCTCCGGTTTGGAAAATGACGGTATCGTTTGAAAAAAGTACATCTTTTATATTAATTCTGCCTTTCCGCAATCCAAGTCACACATCCTTTAGTTAAAACGCAGCGATGGGGACGGCGCCCTCATCCCATCAGGAGATAGGGCGATGACGCGAGTCGGTTGTGGACATACCAAACCCAGATAGCCAAATTGCTGTGGTCCGGACCCGTCCCACACCCGACTGTCGGCTCTCTTTAATCCGGCCCAAATACCGCATGGAATGATGGCACTTGGGCGGTCCGCTCCTGTTTGCCAGATCTGGGCCAGAACCAAGCCATAGCAATGCCGCATGTGCCACATATTTGCCAAAGGTGGCCCATATTTGTTTTGTGATATTTGGGCCATATTCACCATTTACCACATGGGCCACTTCAGGGTCACATCCAGATCACATGTTGCTCAGAGCACCGCATCTTTGCCAAAAAAGGCCCACATTTGATTTGGCATATTTGGGCCATATTTGCTATTATACATGTGGGCCACTTCAGGCTCACATGTATAGAAGAAGACCAGCAGTGCCGCATCATTGCCTGAAGTGGCCCACATCCGGATGCTGTCTGAGAAGCATCCCGATGGGCCATGATCCGTCACGTTATGTAGTGTGTGTCATTGTAGTGTGGCTCCCTCGAATAGGATTCCAATGTGTTTTTCATTTCCAACTTCAACTCTAACCTTAACCGTCATCGCGGCACAACATTACTCGCCCCACATTTCCCCCACTGTCTTTGCACAAGCAAACGTAGCCTGAGTTGTACCCAAGCTCGTGGGAAGATGTTTTAAGAAGGGGGGGCTGCCAACTGAAATGAGAAATATTGCAGTGAATTCAGAGAGCGGCCGGGAACCGCCGCAGCCGGGACGCGAACCTGGATATCCCGCACCACGGGCGACTACATTAAGGGTCCGACCCGTTGGCCAAGGGCTAGCGAGTCTAGTCACCCCGTGGTTGTTAAAGTATTGTGGCGAGCCGGCATGGAAGAGTAAGGCAAGAGGCAGAGATCTCTTTTTAATCCCGATTCCCGCGCCCCCATACACCGCACGACCCCGGGAGTGCTCTTTTATTCACACCGGCCAGAACGGACCAGAACTGACAACAACGTAATGAGCCCCCCCCCCCCGCCCCTCATTTCTCAAGTGGCGACATCAGTCCCAGTCATGGTCCTACAGTCAGTAAACTGCCTCCTACTTAGTCTGAGTCGAACCCCCCAAAACAACAACACAAGAACAACCACAACACGAACACCGCATCATGAAAACACCATTTTAAATCTTAACATTAACACTCCCATCAGCCATTGCGCTCGCCCAGCGCAGAACCGCCGACAGTCAGAGCGACCGCCTCCCCCGGTCGCTACGGTATGACGTCATCGTTTTGTTTGTAAGGTGCCTGTGCAGCAGGTTTGGATTGGCGTGTTTACTCACTTTATTATTAAAAATGTACATTCCACGAAGCCCCGCCCCCTGACAGCAGGATTAGCCGCTTGGATAATGGATGGACGGATGGACGCTAGTTAAAGCTAGGCATACTGCTGGGTCTAAGATGTTACACGGCCATCTGCCACTACTGGGGGAAAGGGGGGGGGGTGCACCCACCGCTAGGTGGAGCTGCAACCCCCCAGCCTGTGCTAATGGTTGTACCCATACAATGTTAAACTCCGCTCACAGTAAACCGTCTTGAGGAAAATCCGATTTCACTGAATAAGTAATTCGATAGCGTCTGGATGGACTGATCTGATTTTGCACGTCTGCTGCAGATGACCAGCCCGAATGCTCCCTTGTGTTTTTGTGTAAGTGTGTTTCAGAGAGGACTTACAATGAGTCACTGGCAATAAAACATTATAACATCCGCATGATGCATTCACTCTCCTGTCCATAAGCCATCCATCCATTATCTTAACCACTTATCCTGCTCTCAGGGTCACGGGGATGCTGGAGCTTATCCCAGCAGTCATTGGGCGGCAGGCGGGGAGACACCCTGGACAGGCCGCCAGGCCATCACACACACACATATATATATATAATATATATACTTCATCCATATCAGCAGATCTGTGCGTCACAGACACATATAAAAACCAACATTAACCATCATAAAACTCATCAAATAAACTGGAGCACAATACTTAACTGACAGATAAGAGACGAAGAGGTCAAATGCAAAGGCCATGCAGCGATGAAACGGCCTACACCACACCAACGTATGAGCATGGTAAATACTACTTGACATAAATAAAAGATAAATAACTTAAGTCAAATTTATCTGTATGGCCCAAAATCATGACGCAGACACGAAGGGCTTTACAGTCAGTAAATTATCCTCTTGTTATAACTTAAGACTCTCTTCTCTTATTATTCTCCAATCTCTCTTCTAAATACACTCTGCTCTGCTGGTCAGTTTGTTATTGTGTGCCACCGTGTTTGGATGGTGATGGGAGGAATAACAAAGCTAGATGTTAATAGTGAATGACTGATGAATCCCCTCCGTTAAACTCACCCGTTTTTTATTCAGGAATGCACGTGCATCCTTTAGCGCTGAAGAAGACAATACAGAAATGCACACATACATAAGATGGCGGCAAAAACACCACCACCACAATTGATCTCCTGAGCAA
This sequence comes from Lampris incognitus, assembly GCF_029633865.1. Classification (NCBI taxonomy): domain Eukaryota; kingdom Metazoa; phylum Chordata; class Actinopteri; order Lampriformes; family Lampridae; genus Lampris; species Lampris incognitus. Next base: position 7,475,021 of record NC_079213.1, read on the forward strand.
TTATGTTTCTTTTTTGGGGGCGTCCGGGTAGCATAGCGATCTATTCCGTTGCCTACCAACACGGGGATCACCGGTTCAAATCCCCGTGTTATATCCGGCTTGGTCGGGTGTCCCTACAGACACAATTGGCTGTGTCTGCAGGTGGAAAGTCGGATGTGGGTATGTATCCTGGTTGCTGCACTAGCGCCTCCTCTGGTCGGTCGGTCGGGGTGCCTGTTTGGCGGGGAGGGGGAACTGGGGGGAATAGTGTGATCCTCCCACGTGCTACGTCCCCCTGGCAAAACTCCTCACTGTCAGGTGAAAAGAAGCGGCTGGTGACTCCACATGTATCGGAGGAGGCATGTGGTAGTCTGCAGCCCTCCCCGGATTGGCAGAGGGGGTGGAGCAGTGACCAGGATGGCTCGGAAGAGTGGGGTAATTGGCCAAGTATAACTGGGGAGGGGAAAAAAAAATCACAATAAATAAATAAATTGTAGGCACCTATGCTAATGAGAGGATAGGAGTGAGATCGTATAAACAGTCCAGTTATGTCTATTATTAGAAGCCGAGCCGCTCGCTTACTTGTGGCGCTAACCGGCTTAGCTAATTAAGCACTCCCTTGGGTCCTCCTGACCACCTAAATGTGGTGAGTGTGTGTGTTGACATTTTCTCTCTTACATTTCTTCCAGGACCCATCAGCAGTGTGTTGGTGAATACATACGGCTGCAGGCCCGTAGTGATCATGGGAGGTGTCCTGTGCTCCTTTGGCATGATCTTGGCCTCCTTCTGCAACAACGTAGTGCAGCTTTATATGTGCATCGGCGTTATTGGAGGTAAATCGCACCAGATCCCCTCAATTAAGCCCATTTAGAGTTAATTAGATTAGCATCTGCTTCTGAGTATAGGGTTTAAAAGAAAAGAGCAACTAGGTAGATTTAGAACGAGGAATAAAATAGGAGTCTGTACAACCACAATGGTGTTAGTACAGGATTGTATGTATGGCGTATTTGTGTTAAGCGATGCTATCTGTAAGCCTCTATTTGGGTCAGGCTATCATGAAAACATCTTCAGTCACATTCCCTCCTCTGTTGCTCTCCCTGAGGTTTCTCCCTATTTCTTTCTCCCTGTTAAAGGTTTTCATTTTAAGGGAGTTGTTCCTTATCTGATGCGAAGGTCTAAGGACAGTCTGTTGCATTGCTGTAAAGCCCCTTGAGGCAAATTTGTAATTTGTGATATTGGGCTATAAAAATAAAACTGACTTGACTCGACTTGACATTCCAGTCTGTTTACTGCTACTGCTGTATTGTAGTTTGTAAAACATTAGACTGGGTAGTTTTAATGAGCATATCTGTTGATGAGTTACTCTTCATATTTGCACAATAATTACATTTTCCACAGCTAAAATAGCCCGTAGGTCACTTCCGTGATGTCCAATATCTGACGGGTACCATCTGATTAGCTTGTCACCTATGGAAGCCCGTCTAAAACGGACCCCTGGAGGTTCTGTTGACACTTAATACATTTTATCTCTGTGTATTTAATATCTCAGTTGTGCTTAATGATATTTTTAGCCTGAACTGCTTCGATGCTATACGTTGTATGCCATGAAATCGGTGTTAGAAGTCTCCTCCGGTTTTATTTGAGTTTTAAGGAGATCATTCACTACGTTTGGTATTGTTGTCATCTTTCCTCCCAGGACTTGGGCTAGCTTTCAACCTTCAACCAGCGCTGACGATGATCGGCAAATATTTCTTCAAGAAACGCCCCATCGCTAATGGGCTAGCGATGGCTGGCAGCCCCGTCTTCCTCAGCACCCTGGCTCCTCTCAACCAGTACCTCTTCAACACCTTCGGGTGGCGGGGCAGCTTCCTCATCCTAGGCGGCCTGCTCCTCAACTGTTGTGTGGCTGGGTCCCTCATGAGGCCCCTGGAGCCGCTGCAGGGTAAGGCCAAGAAGGATGAGGAGCTGGCCCCTGTCGCCACCACCAAGAAACAGAAGGGCTCCACCTGGGAGATCATCAACAAGTACCTGGACCTGTCGCTGTTCAAACACCGCGGCTTCCTCATCTACTTGTCTGGTAACGTTATCATGTTCGTTGGCTTCTTCTCACCCATCGTCTTCCTGGCGGCATATGCCAAGGACATGGGTGTGGACGAATACTCGGCCGCTTTCCTTCTCTCCATCCTGGCTTTTGTCGACATGTTTGCTAGGCCCTCCATGGGGCTGCTGGCCAACTCACGGTGGATCCGGCCGAGGATCCAGTACTTCTTCAGCATCGCCGTGCTCTACAACGGCGTGTGCCACGTCCTTTGCCCACTGGCAGACAGCTACACGGGTCTGGTAGTGTACGCGATCTTCTTCGGATTCGCCTTCGGCATGGTCAGCTCGGTTCTGTTTGAGACGCTGATGGACCTGGTCGGGGCTCAGAGGTTCTCCAGTGCCGTGGGACTCACCACCATTGTGGAGTGTTGCCCGGTCCTGATCGGGCCGCCGCTAGCAGGTACCATTCATCACAAAACTTACATCTCTCATTTAAGAGTTGCTAATTTACAAAAATCTTTTTAAAATTCAGTCAAAGTTCCTTCAGTGCTTTCAGACATTTTTAATCGAGTGGATGCAAATCACAGAGGTTATTGTTCAAATGTGTCGAATTAGCATTTGTCAAGCTTGGGCTAATTATTGTTGAAAAATGCTGCAGATATCCATTTAAAAAGAATTACGTTCTGATGTTGAAATAATTAATGGAAATTGTTTTATCTGCTGTTATCAATTCATGATGAAGCACCTGTTTTCTGAGTCAGTCAGTGAAGTAGATTACAGGTAAGGCATTATTCTGTCAAAAAGATGATGATGATGACAATGCAATGATGATGCTGATAATAATAATGATAACAAGAATACTAATAACGATGATGATGAATTGTAATAATTATAATAATGATGATAATAGACTTAATTTATATGCACAATTCATACATGAAATACAACTCCAGTTGCTTTACATGAGAAAAAAGCAAATTAAAACAATCACAAGCAGAAAAAAGGCAACAAAACCTTAAAAACGCTTTAGATTCAACAACAGCCAATGAAAATTAAAACAATTCGGGGCGTCCGGGTTGCGTGGCGGTCTATTCCGTTGCCTACCAACACAGGGATCGGCGGTTCGAATCCCTGTGTTACCTCCAGCTTGGTCGGGTGTCCCTAGAGACACAATTGGCTGTGTCTGCGGGTGGGAAGCCAAATGTGGGTATGTGTCTCCTGGTCACTGCACTAGTGCCTCCTCTGGTCAGTCGGGGCGTCTGTTCGGGGGGGGGGGCTGGAAACTGGGGGGAATAGCGTGATCCTCCCATGCGCTACATCCCCCTGGTGAAACTCCTCACTGTCAGGTGAAAAGAGGCAGCTGGTGATGCCACATGTATTAGAGGAGGCATGTGGTAGTCTGCAGCCCTCCCCGGATCGGCAGAGGGGGTGGAGCAGCGACTGGGATAGCTCAGAAGAGTGGGATAATTGGACCAGTACAATTGGGGAGAAAAAGGGGCAAAAATCCCCCCCCCAAAAAAGAATTAAATCGATGGTCAAGTAAAAATAGCACACTTAGCAATAATTTAAGAGTTTGCAGTTGTAAGATGGAATTTAACACCTGACAATTTGCATTCTTGCAGGGAAGCTGGTGGACGTCACCAAAAGCTACAAGTACATGTATTTTTGCTGCGGGGTCATCGTGATCGTGGCCAGTATTTGGCTTTTCATCGGCAACTTCATCAACTACAGACTCCTCGAGCAGGAACGCAAGCGGGCGGAGATGTACAAACAGACCGAGACCGAGGACCCCGACCGGGACCAGATCCAGGACGGGGACCAGAAGGAGGCCGACGGGGACACCCTGGCGGCCGCGACGGAGCTGGTCAACGAAAGTGAGAAAGGCGAGGAGCCCATGCAGCGGGAGACCAACATCTAGACCTCTCCGTCAGTCCCAACAGCTCACCAACCACCAAATACCGCCAACTTGAACCGAAGGCTGCCACCTTCACTGACGTCGACGACCCTCGAACGCCCTCCGACGCGATCAAGTCGAGCTCCAAAGCCGAGAGGCGTCCTCGTTGTGGGGGGGGTTGTCACTTTCCAGGCTCTTCCAACACGAAACTGCCAAAGTCTACACACACTGTGTTGTACCACCGCCACGGCCACCAGACGTACCTGTCAATCAGGTAGCGGCAGCCGCAACCAAAAACAAAACGTCACAGCCGGGAGAGAGATGCAAAAGACATGCGTAGGACAGGAGGTTTTCATATCAAAGAACATGATGGAGAGTCTCATAGTTCAGTCTTTCAGAACAGTATCGTCGTATTTAGCGTGTACCACCGTTCCAACACCAGTGACCTGAATTCACCTGTTCACCTGTACAGTGTCCAACCAGATCTATTTAGCCAATATGAATTACTAACAGAGTCAGGGGACGTGAGGGAGGGCAGATTTGCCTGCAGAAAGTAGAGGTGGTAGAAGGATCCTTTTCCTGGATTCCTTATACTGGGAACCAGTGTCCATTCATGGAGAAAGTCTTAAACCAGATGCTGAACCCAGGATGTCAAAAATAAACGAGTTCACCCATCCAGCGATGATATATATATTTGTGGCTCAGGTTAGCAAAGCAAAGAGAAGAAAACCAAATGTATAACTGCACTGGTTTGTAACGTGGCAGTAGGGGGCCGTAAAATTCCTAAATCCTTAAGATAACGATGAATTTGAGAAATGGGGAACGAACGAGGAACAGATGAGTTCACGGCCAGCCTCGCCGGTGCCGGCGTATGATGCTGCCCTCCTTTCCAGCACCGTTACTGCTGTGTCGTCAACCTGCGCAAACCTTTCACTACTTGAGATCCAAGTATGAAAACTTCCTATAGTGTATCTATTGTTGCATATTGCACTCAGAGTTTATGTATGCTGCACTTGAAAAGAAAATAGAGGGCAAAAAAAAAAAATGCCGTTCTTTGACCCCAAACACCTTCCAAGAAACTGATGCAATTTAATAAACCCCAATGAGGTTGAATGTATTTTCCTTTTCCTGGCCTTAGTAATGTTTTAATGACCAAAAATCTATCTGCAAAAGTGCGTCGTAGTTTTTTTCCCCCAGACACAGCTCATTTGCGATAAAGTACGTCTCATTTAGATGCAAGTACACAGGGAAACACATTTCGTTTGGTCGGCGTGAGTCATTTCTGAGGGAAAAAAAAAAAAAAAGAAAAAGTGATGTATTGCCTTAAAATGTCACGAATTCAACCAAGCTGTGCAGGCGAGCTCGTGCGACATTAGAAAAGCAATGAGGCGTCGTCGCGACCCGCCACGTCTGATCTTTCATTCATTTTCATTACAGTGTTTACCTGTAACTCCAACTCTGCAAGCAGTCTCTAGTAAAGTAAGCGTAAAATGCATTTTGGGCTTCAGGTAGGATATGAAGTGTCGCTAATGAAAAGTTAACGAGTGCGCTGAAGAAGAGTCGATTATACTAACCAAATGGAATTAACCGCTTGATATAATCTCCACTAATTCACTCTTAATAGTGTCCATGCAAGTGTAACAAAACATTTCAATGAGTAAGATTAAGAAATACTGATGTAACTAACGCTAACTAACACTTTTGTGCACTCACACGCTTAGATATGAACAAGTTTAAGATCTGTTGTAAATTATATTTGCGCATTCGTTCCATCAACCAACTTGCAGGAACTCAAGACCAGTCTCTTAATCATGGACACAAACTGGTCTACAGCATTTTTTTCGTCAATTTCAGATCAAATTGGTCTTTCCCTTGGGTTGATCTCAGATACTGGTGTCAAAATTTCTTTACGAAACAGATTTAACTTCTGTTTTTAAGGTGAAACTGATCAACCAACACACGGTTCTTCATAGTGGAGCTGACTGACTTTACAGTTGAACTCGGCCTCGTGTCGTGGTCTCGACTTTGCTTCCATATTGAGTTGGACTGGTTTTGACTAAAAATCCTCGCTGTCTGTAAAAATCCAATCCTTCGTCGATCATCCTTGTAAAGATGTTATGTTCGAAAGTCACTTTAGTCTCGGCTGGCTCAAAGCTGTCCAGACTTAAACTCCCACGTTGCACGAAGCCCACCAGCGTTTCATGCCGCTGCAAAGCAGCACTTTTTATATCGTCGCCAGTTTGTATTTGTTTCTTGTAGTTTTGACTCGGTTGTACGTTTATATCGGTGCACATTTTGACAGGGTGTCGTGTTATCTGGCTTTCTACTTCACGTGCCGATGCAGGGATTCTACTTTTCATTTACAACTGGGGCCGGGATGTCCGTATGAGGGACTGCAGCCTGTCTGTCGTACAATCATTTTCTATCAAATAACACAAATAACACTAGTAACATGGAGCAACAGGAGTAACACGATGATTAACATGAGTAACACCAGTAACATGAGTAACACTGCCCCCTGCTGGAGGAAAGGAACAACAACTACTCAGACAGGACAGGGTTTTTTTCTCCCCCCCCAATGGGTAGGCCATATTTCCCCCCTTTTTTTCCTTCTCTAAAATCATCAGTATGGTTTCAGGGGAATTGTGGACGTGTTGTTTCTGTGTTTATCAGTGTGTTTGCTTCGACTGTATCGGCGTGCAACCTGTCGTTTTCAATGGGACACCTGCAGTGCAAGGCTCACGTTCACATTTTGTTATGTGTTGTTGTTTTTTTAGGGGGGGTGATTGTGTCATTAAAGCGGCGTCAATTTAGTTTTATCTGTATTGCTCAATTCATGGTACAATACACAACTCTAACACTTACGCCCCTTTTCCACTACATGGTACCGGCTCAACACGGCTCAACTCGCTTCTGTGTCGTTTTCCAACTCCGCTTCGACCGCCTCGGTGTTTAGAGATGCCGGGTGATAGCCCACGCGCGCATTGATGACGCAATGGCGCGTTTCTCTGACCAATCACAGGTCTGCGTTGATTTTGGTACCCGCTCCAGTCTGTTTGGAACCTCGACAAAGGCGGTACCAGAGAAGTGGTAACAGTTACCAAACTGCCGGTACTTTCCAGTCATGGAAAACGAAAAAAGGTCGAGTCGAGCCGAGCCGGTACCATGTGGTGGAAAAAGGGGCATACTACTACTACTACTACTCTCTCTCTGTCTCTCTCTGTCTCTCTCTCTCTCTCGCCCTTCAGTTCAGTTTAATTTCTATTAGCTTGTAGGAATGAGTCTTAAGTATTTCCTTCATTCTGCGATGAAACACTTTTTTTTGTCCATCTACATTTAAATTCATTTTGGAGATAAATTGAAAAGTTGTAAAACTGACCGGGTGAACGTACAGAAGAGTTGTTGTTCGGACGTGAACAGATTTCATGGCTCAAAACTGTTAAACGACGCCACTAAAATAACGTTAATTTGCTTGTGAAGGGGTAAAGGGTAGTAAAGGGTAGTAGTAGTCTACCTGTCCTTCATTCGTCTCACAGGTCCGTGTGAATGTAATGCGATGCAGACAGATGAGTGAACGTCTCTTCTCCAAACCGACCGGTCACCTGACCCCGACTTGAAACCTAAAAACAAAACAAACAAAAAAAGGCAGAAAATGTTCTTAACAAAAGAAAAACAAACCCCGGGGCGTCCGGGTAGCGTGGCGGTCTATTCCGTTACCTACCAACACGGGGATCGCTGGTTCGAATCCCCGTGTCACCTCCGGCTTGGTCGGGCGTCCCTACAGACACAATTGGCCGTGTCTGCGGGTGGGAAGCCGGATGTGGGTATGTGTACTGGTCGCTGCACTAGCGCCTCCTCTGGTCAGTCGGGGGAATAGCGTGATCCTCCCACGCGCTACGTCCCCCTGGTGAAACTCCTCACTGTCAGGTGAAAAGAAGCGGCTGGCGACTCCACATGTATGGGAGGAGGCATGTGGTAGTCTGCAGCCCTCCCCAGAATGGCAGAGGGGGTGGAGCAGCGACCGGGACGGCTCGGGAGAGTGGGGTAATTGGCCGAGTACAATTGGGGAGAGCAAAAGCGAAAAGAAAAGAAAAGAAAGCACACAGTGCGAGTCTTCTCTTAACGGCTATATGCTAGCCCTGGTCCCAGCTCATGAACGGGAGGTCTTCATCAGATCACACCGACTCTGGTCTGAGTGTGCGGAGAGCACGTTTGAATCCGTGTTGACAAATCTTACGAGCCGGAGAGAAGACTCGCAGCCTTGAAGATGAAGCTGTGTTCTGCCGCCCTTTCTGAGATCTGCCGGTGCGCGCGTGATTCGCGCCACTATCAAGCGAGTCGTTCGGTCGGATGGTGAACGGGCGGCTCCTCATCACGCGCTGGGGTTCAAACATGGCGTCATCTCTCCCCGGCGTCACACTGGCGTTTTGGTGGGTTGCGCTTGAAAAAGATAAGTTTAAAAAAAAAATGTGTTGCCTAGGGACCAAATAGAAAAGAGTTTTATGTATGACTGATGACATATGATAGCAGCCATTTTAGTTGTACGACAAATGACACACACCGCTAGCCTTACCAACGACACTGCTTAGCACCTGGTTTGTTTGTTTGTGTTTCTTATTTTGTCATCCTCCTACTTGTGTACATTTGTAAACATGGTTGGGTTATCATAAGATGTATTTTTTTTAGATTCGTTTAATCAGGCCAAATTCGCCAGAAAGGTCAAATTTGAATATTTGTTAAACGCTGTTCTTTTTGTCCCCCCTCTTGTTTGTCTTGTTTCTGTAAATGCACCCACCCTGCTGTTCAAAAGATGTTTTGTCTTCAAAGAAATGGATGGAAATTATTTTGTTTTTTTTCAATGACTGTATATCTTGATGTTTTTTTTGTTTTTTTTAGATATAGTGAATTGATGCATGGCTGCAGATGTTCCTCGCTAGCCAATCAGAAGGTGTGAACCGCAGAAAGATCGTCGATTAATTTACCTCAAAGCGATCCTTTAACGTAAACCCGCCGCTACATCCGGGTAACTGTCAGGGAAGCTGCCCAGAACAACTTGGCAGACGGTGGATGGTGGCTTTACATGGCGGTTCTCATATTAAAGGAAAACTCTGGTATTTCCCACCCGACACCCTATTTCCTTTTCTTTAGCGGACATTATTTGGTGAAAGATTGGGCTACTTTGCAGCTTGGCGGGCGGCAGTTAGCTGTCGCTAGCTTGCTACCGAATCAGATTAGAATATTCTGCTACTGTAGCGGACTCTATGGACCTAATTCTCCATAAGCGTTCGTGTAGTCAAGGAGAGAAATTGTCCGTCTCTGATCCCCTGCAATTTCTAAACTACCCACCCATCGTTTTGACTTCTGGTGGTAGGAAAATAGGGCTTAGGTTGAAAAATACTGGGACTATTTCCTTAAGGGGTTGAAAAGACTTTGCAGCTCGTAGTGCCCGTAGTCTGTATTGGTGCTTAGCTGCTAGCTAACAGAGCTAGCTTAACCCCCGTCTCTACTGTATGTCAACATGGAGCAAAGAGGTGTCTGGGTCGTTGACTGTTTGCAAGTTGATCCTGCTACTGGGAGGCTAAAACGTGGACTATAACTCATATTTTTGTTTGTTTTATAACTCATAAATATGTCGATTCGTCTTTGGTTTGGTGATTCTTCAACGGATCAGGCCGCAGTTGATTGGTGCGGGCAGGTCGAAGGTCACGTGAGCGGAAACTCCACAGCGTAGGACAGCACCCGTTACATTTCACTTAAGAGCGTCAGTTTTTCTGAACACGCGCGCCCAGTGAATTACTCAAATGTTAACTGATGTTGAGATACTGTGCCTTAATTCAACTCAATTCAACATTTAGTAAACTAAGCTTTTTTCAGGAAATATCACACAATCACGCGGACGGCAAAGTGGTCTTTATTTTTAGCCCCCACCGTCTATTATGTTTACAAATGCCCGTTGTGTGTGTTTCACCCCATGTGAATACCCATTTAAGCTATTCATCACACCTAAACATGAGGTATCATGAACTGTTTTTTTTTTCTCCTTTGGATAGCATCGCCATAAACTAAACGAGTTGGGGTCTACACATATGCAGCAGTATTGACATGTCAGATAGCATCCGAATGTGGGACACTTCAGGCAATGATGCGACCCTGATGGCCTTCTTCTGGTCCTGACAAAATGGATGTGAGCCTGAGGTGCCCACATGTATAATAGCAAATATGGCCCAAATATGCTAAATCAAATGTGGGGGGGGGTGTGGCAAAGATGCGGTGCTCTCGGTAACATGTAATCTGGATGTGACCCTGAAGTGGCCCGTGTGGTAAATGCTGAATATGGCCCAAATATCACAAAACAAATATGGGCCACCTTTGGCAAATATGTGGCACATGCGGCATTGCTATGGCTTGGTTCTGGCCCAGATTTGGCAACAGGAGCGGACCGCCCAAATGCCATCATTCCACGCGGTATGTGGGCCGGATGAAAGTGTCGGGTGTGGGACGGGTCCGGACCAGAGCAATTTTGCTATCTGGGATTTAAATGTGACATTTTCTTAAGAGACGTGTCACATCAGGGTCAACAACTTGTTATAAACGTTGTTCGTCAATCAGCCGAGGCCTGTTTCTGTTCTTAGGACACAGTCAGGGAAACAAAAATGTTCTTCACCATGTCCTGTTCGTGTGCAGACATTGGTACAGATTTCCATGTTGTTGTTTGTGCACCAGCTACTTGTCCCCGCGTCCAACCACGAGCGTTCAAAATCCGGTGAAATCGTCACCATCCGTTAGTCCCTTCCAGTAGCAGACATAATAATAATAATAATGATGATGATGATGATAAATGCTTGCTCAGCAATGAAACAACTTGGCATTCTCACAATTTTTCAGACTGTGTTTAATATTTCCACTACCTCTGCAACTGTCATGTCAGAGTAAGATTAAGTTTCACACGAGTACGGAGAGCTGATTATGTTTTTGTAATTACAATATAATGGTGTAATATATCACAATAACTGAATAAACTATATCTTAAAAAAAAAACCGTCTTGGTGACAAGGCTGTGGCATTAATTGGTTTCTTTTCGTGGCACGGTGGTGCAGTGCTTCTTAGGGCAGTCGCCTCACAGCAAGAAGGTCCTGGGTTCGAGCCCTGGGGCAGTTCAACCTTAGGGGTTGTCCTCTGTTTGGAGTTTGCATGCTCTCCCCATGTCTGCGTGGGTTTCCTTTGGGTGCTCCGGTTTCCTCCCACAGTTCAAAGACATGTAAGTCAGGTGAATCGGCCGTACTAAATTGTCCCTAGGTGTGAATGTGTTGGCCCTGTTGATGGACTGACGGTCTGTCCAGGGTGCCAAGTCAAGTCAGTTTTATCTGTGTAGCCCAATATCACTCCCCGCCTGCCGCCCAATGACTGCTGGGATAGGCTCCAACATCCCGCGACCCTGAGAGCAGGATAAGCGGTTTGGATAATGGATGGAAGGATATATATATCGCAATCAGGTTATCACAATTTCATGACTAATATCTTCTACATCTTCTGCCATTGCTCCTATATTAGCTCAGTTTTACCAGATATGGCAAATGAATGACTTGTCAGTTATCGACAATTATCGAATGGACAATTCATTGTTAGCTCCTATGAGTGATAACGCCATAAAACGTGACATGTCAATGAACATTTGGCACACATTTGGCAATTCAGGACGTTCTGCAAACAGAAATAGCAAACCAGCTTGCATTAAAACTCAGAGTGCAGATTTGCATGTTCATATTCAGAGAACTTTTTTACGTTAGGGTTAGAGTTAGAAGTCATACCACAGTTTTTAGTAAAACTTTCACTTGGAAACGGGTCTATCACAGTTTCCATGTGGTGAAACCCCCCCCCGGTCCCCTTCAAATGTCAATCATCACATTTTAGGATGCAGGCCGGTGTCTGCTTTAAGCAGGTAGGCCTGCAGACCCTCGTTTGTATGCGATGCTTTGGTGGATGGCTGGAGACCCTCAGGCGGAGTTTCGGGCTAGATTTTAATGGGGCGGTGAGGGTCAGTGGAGGAGGGGAGAACAAAAAAGCCTCTCGTTTTTCCTGTGATAGACATTTCAGCAGGACGGCACGGGGACACCTCGGGGGACTCGACGGGTTTTGAATGCAGAAGAATCTGACCTTCAAAATAGTGTCAAACTCTATTCCCTTGTAGGCTGTGGAGTTTTATTTCAACACGGCTCCCTGCAGCTCCCTCTATTCACTTCTAATGGCTGGCAATTAATTGTGTTATTGTACTGCGGCATATAGGCCAGCCGCTCCTCCATGTCATCAGTGTTGCGATAATGGGTCAGGCTGTACCAAAGGGACACCAGCAGCTCATCGGTAGTGTTCAGCTTTTCTTTGATGTAATTTTCAGCTAATAAGTACATTACGCATCTGACCTAACTATTAAAACACAATTTTACAGTCCATTTTAACTTCTACTGCATTTAATTTCCATCCAAACGCTTATTCTCCATTTGATCACTATTGGGTTGCCCAAGGGCGGATGTTAAGGGGGACTTGGGGCTGGGGGGGGCTACCCTCAAAAAATACCTGGTCACCCCTGTTGCCATCCCACCATCATAAGTTAAAACTACATAGATGCTAATTTTGTGTTAGTGGTCAAGTTGCATGACAGTAAACACTTCCTGATAACCTTATTGATCTCGGATTAGCATTCCTGTCATTCCTACCTGAGACTTTACAATTATAGACCCTGACCTAGTTTCAGGTGTTTCATTACTCTTAATATAAAGCCGTCTGGAGAAACACCAGCTACTGCAGAGCTACAAGGGAGACATTAAAAATAGCTGGAGCACAATATTTTCACTTCTCTATGGCTTAAATCAGGTTTCTTATTCTATCATATACAAACAGTCATTTGCATTAATCCACATTAACTCACATATTTGACTTGGCATGTTGCCCTCAGTTACACATAATATACACATACAAAGCAAGATGAGCAAAGTAAAATTTGAGATACGGCCAAGTATAAAGTTAGATATGAAAAAGTAAATGCGTATATCAGACATAAAAAGTAAAGATACGAGTTAAAGATGTGAGTTATTTCCGCTTCCGGTGTGGGAAGATGGCGGCGCAAATTCACGTTTGCAGATGGCGACGCGAATTCACATTTGCGGCGGCCTCACCCGGTACTGTCCATGCAGTGTCTTTGTCCACGTCTGCATCTAATGCCCTTTTTTCACTGCATGGTACTGGCTCAACTTGACTCTACTTGCTTTACTTCTTGGGATGTCGTTTTCCACTGCAGAAAGTATCCCCTCACAGCGAAGCCCCGTTGGTCATTTGTGGGCATGTTGACTAGTTTTTTTTCTATAAAATATTTTATTTATATTTAAATATAAATAAATAAATACACATACATTTATTTATATTCTATTTTATTTATTTATCTATCTATTTATAGTGGTGTCTTCATGTCACCTTTTATTATTGGCTCAGCTCACTTGGAATCTTGATGGAAGGTGGTACCAAAAAAGTACCTGGTACCAGCCCTAACTTTTGCCCAATAGAAAAAAAAAAGTGAGTAGAGTTGGGTTGACTCGAGCTGGTACCATGCAGTGGAAAAAGGGGCATAAGTTTGTCTTCGTTTAATGGCTGGGAGAGCTGGCTTTGGATCGGCTGAGGGAGCTTGGTCTGCTGCGTCCTGTGGGCCCAAGGACCACGGCCCTGACCGGAGCTGCGCCCGAAGAGGAAACACCAGGGGCGGTCTGACAGGACGCGGAAGCGGGGCAGGCTAAGCTAACTGCTAGCACACGCAGACCGGCAGTTCCGATAGTCATCCTGGCTGGCGTCCGTTCTCTTGGGCAGTGATTTATTTTTTTTAAGTTTAGCTATATGCGTTAGCTTGGATATATGTGTTATTGTAGTTCTTGTAGTTTTTGGATGTGTGTGTTTTGTCTTTGTGGCGCACTGCTGTGGGCTGGGGGGAAACGATGTTTCATTTCATTTCATGCACTTGCGCACATGAAATGAAATGACACAAAGTGTTTCTGATTCTAAAGTGGAGAATCGAAGTATGAGTAATAGAGGTGTAACAGAATAGCGGCGTACTTTAAATAGACTTTAGAATAAGACCAGGTAGGCTAATTTCATCGCATAGAAATTAAAATACTGAACCGAGCATCTTCGTCTCCGGGAAACAACTGTGAAGATGTTTCCTCTAAACCCCTTTTTAGTGCGCTAGTCATCATTTTTGGTGTGAACGAAACCCATAAGCAGCGGCCCAGAGGCGTTTTGACCCAAACTGGACCTCGAACCTCGTCACGCCCAAAAGATACAAGCTGTTCGGATGTTTCAACAAGACATGCATTAACCTTTCCCCCGTTTATTTTATTTTATTAATTTATTTTTCAGCGGCGATCCCCTACTTTGATGTGCTTCCATTTAACCTTCCTTTAACTTTTGTGTCGTGCTCTCCCAGGCGCCCCATTTTTGACAGTGGGGCCTCAGAAGTCTGGAAATGCCCGGGGCCATAGACAACATATTCAGCAGCACATCTGTCTACCGGGTCACCGGCTCTCTCTCTCTCTCTCTCTCTCTCTCTCTCTCTCTCTCTCTCTCTCTCTCTCTCGCTTACTATCTCTCTCGCTCTCCCCCTTTCTCTTGCTCTCTTATTCACTCTGTCTCTTACGCCCGCTCTCTCACTTACTAGCGCTCTCTCTCTCTCTCCGTCTCCCTCTCTCTTACTGTCTTTTAGGTCCCTTTCACACTTGAAAGTCCAAACCAAGGTCTGAACCAGAGTCTGGTTCTGGTGCTTTCAAATCTGTTATTTTATAGTCATTAGGTTCAGGACTTTTGCTTTCATACCAGCGGACCTATGAACCAAAGGATCAACAGTAACCTGGCAACTCAGAACGAAATCTAAACGTTAACGGTTACCTGAGCAACGCAGTTGAGGCACCCGAATCACCTGTGTGGCCGTGGCGGGTTCAATTGCCTATCTAGCCATGGATCAAATCTTTGTTCAGTTTGATGCCATCGTACTGTTACAAATATGCTTTTGCATCCAACATTTTAATTACCAAGGTGTGCTTTTGCGATTAGCTCGTCGTCGCCATTCAATTAGATGCCTTTTGCATAACGGTAGACGACGCAGACGGCAGGCAAGGAAGCGAAGGTTGCTGGGTGTTACTGTTTGTGTTTGTTTTATCACTTCCTATGATTGATCCGAAAGTCCGAACCTTTGATTCCACATTAGCCATTCATGAACCTGGGTCTGAACCGAGACTACCTCCTGAGCTTGGACCAAAGACCGAGTCTTTGATCCCTGTACCCTGGTCCAAGAGGTTTCACACCTGGCAATCTGGTTCGGACTTTTCTGGAAAGTCTGAAAGTCCGGACTAAACAACGTAAGTGTGAAAGGGCCCTTACTCATGCACTCTCTTTTACTCTCGCTCTTACTCTTACTCACTCTTACTCTGTCTCTCTCTCTGTTACTCAGTCTCTTACTCACGCTCTCTCACTCTCTTACTCACGCTCTCTCCCCCTCTCTTGTACTCCCTTTCTCTCTCTTAGTATCGCTCTCTCTCTCTCTCTCTCTCTCTCTCTCTCTCTCTCTCTCTCTCTCTCTCTCTCTCTCTCTCTGTTTCCCTCTCGCTCTCGCTCTTACCCTGTCTTACTCATGCTCTCTCTCTTTTACTGTTTTATGCTCTCCCTCTCTTACTCTTACTCACTCTTACTCTGTCTCTCTCTCTCTCTTTTACTCACTGTCTCTTACTCACGCTCTCTCTCACTCTCTCTTATTCACGCTCTCTCCCCCTCTCTCGTACTCCCTTTCTCCCTCTTGGTATCTCTTTCTCCCTCTCGCTCTCTCTTACTCCGTCTCTTACTCATGCTCTCTCTCTTTTACTCTCTCTCTCTCTTACTCACTCTTACTCTGTCTCTCTCTTTAACTCACTCTCTCTCTTACTCACTGTCTGTCTCTTACTCAAGCTTTTCCCCCCTCTACTCTCTCTCCCTTTCTCTCTTACTCCATCTCTTTCCCTCTTTTTCACTCTCTGTCTTACTCTCGCTCTCTCTTTTACCCCCCTACTTTTACTCAGTCTCTCTCTTTTACTCACTGTTTCTCTATTTCTCCCTCTCTCTTACTCACTATCTGTCTCTTACTCATGCTCTCTCTCTCACTCACTCACTCTCTCTCTCTCCCTGTTACTCACTGTCTCTTACTCTCTCTCTCTCTCTGTTATTTTCACACCAGTTTGCCAATTAACTCACTCAAGTTTAACGTTGCAACGCTGCTTTTAAATACATATACAAATAAATCTTGTCCATAAACATCCTCCAAACACATCCTCCATCTCCGTCTCGCCCTATTTAACCACTTGACTTGTTCAGAGTCTTACTGGTTATAGTCTGTATTTAATGTTGTGAAATTTGTATGCTAAGAAAAAAAATCTCAATTTATGGATAAAGGTAGCTACGCACAATGTCTACAGGGTGTCACTTAATTGCACTGGGACACAGCTGTTATAGCAGAATTGTCTTTTAAACTTTTCTTTATATCAAGCCCCTCAGGCTGACATACAAGACGTAATATACTGATGACTTATGGCTGGAAAAGAGGTGTTTGATTAAGAGCAGGATATAAATGATGAAAGTTGATGAATAAGATGTGCAGCAATAAGGGATATCAGTAAACATATACAACAACAATAACGACAACAACAGTCAGCATTACCATCACTGTAGGCGTAGGTGGAGCCTTTTCATAGAGCTCAATGCAACTGTGGTGCATTTCTACAAAATAACACAATGCTTCTTTCGCAACAGTTTCCTACCAACACATTACGACAATATATTATCCATTGCACACTCGTACACTTTTCATTATACGCTTATAGGCTACATCTGTCAGCCATTTTTAACTTTGAGTGTAGAATATGTTGTGTCTTGTTTTTGAATGGAACTTCTCAAGTTCTCTTTTAGTTGATCATGTACCTTGGTTCACAGTAAAGACAGTGAACTGAACTGAACTGAAGTGAATCCAATAATCACCAAACGTGTTTTTGGCATCATGAACACATGTTCTGCCAACGTAAGACAGAACCAGGCTGTGCACCATTTACCCAATACCTTTGATTTAGAATAGATCAATAACTTTGATTGAGAGTAGGTCAATACATTTGATTTAGAGTAGATCAACACCTTTGATTTAGAGTAGATCAACACCTTTGATTTAGATTAGGTCAATAATTTTGATTTAGATTAGGTCAATAACTTTGATTTAGAGTAGGTCAACAGCTTTGATTTAGAGTAGATCAACACCTTTGATTTAGAGTAGGTCAACAGCTTTGATTTAGATTAGGTCAATAACTTTGATTTAGAGTAGGTCAACAGCTTTGATTTAGAGTAGGTCAACAGCTTTGATTTAGAGTAGGTCAATACCTTTGTTTTAGAATAGAGCAATACCTTTGATTTAGAATAGATCAATACCTCTGATTTAGAGTAGGTCAATAGCTTTGATTTAGAGTAGATCAATACCTTTGATTTAGAATAGATCAATACCTTTGATTTAGAATAGATCAATATCTTTGATTTAGAATAGATCAATACCTTTGATTTAGAATAGGTCAATAACTTTGATTTAGAGTAGGTCAACAGCTTTGATTTAGAATAGGTCAACAGCTTTGATTTAGAATAGGTCAACAGCTTTGATTTAGAATAGATCAATAACTTTGATTTAGAATAGGTCAATAACTTTGATTTAGAATAGGTCAATACCTTTGATTTAGAATAGGTCAATACCTTTGATTTAGAGTAGGTCAATACCTTTGTTTTAGAATAGAGCAATACCTTTGATTCAGAACAGATCAATACTTCTGATTTAGAGTAGATCAGTCATGATGATAAAGTTTGTTTTCATCGCCGCTTCCAGACATGAAACGCAGCTCGGACGGCTTCCCATCAGAAATCCACCGACAAACGGAAACAAGCACGAGCTGAAAAAGACCCGGTGAACAGTCCATTGGGGATCACTAACAACGGATGAGAATGAAAAAACAATATGAGAGCAAACGAGATAATAAAAGTAAAATATTACAAAAAAAAAAAAACGAGCTAAATAACAGTCAGATCAAAAGCAGTGTAAATTCGAGGTCAAAAGACGGATCGTATTAAAGGACAAATGAAAAAGATGCGCTTGAATGAAATGTTCGGATTTATCAATTTGTTTTCTGTGAATGAGCGTGTCGTCCGCTGGCGCCAATACCTCGCGCGGCCTGTAGGGGGAGCCGTTCGTCTGTTTCAATGAGCGGTGCCAGCGTGTAAAAGCGACGGCAAGTTATTTATAGCGGCTGGTTCCGGAAGATGAGAGGAGGTTTGGGGGGGGGGGTGATTATGCT
Organism: Lampris incognitus; assembly: GCF_029633865.1. Taxonomy (NCBI): domain Eukaryota; kingdom Metazoa; phylum Chordata; class Actinopteri; order Lampriformes; family Lampridae; genus Lampris; species Lampris incognitus. Next base: position 7,493,318 of record NC_079213.1, read on the forward strand.
TCATAGAAACACTTAACTGATGTCTTTTCCCTTTAACTTTCTCCGCTATTGTCACATTTCGTTTTTTTTTAAATAAATGACATAATCCGAAATGAGGAAATTATAAATAGAAGAAGAAAAAAAAATACAAATGCTGGTGTTTGTTTTGATCCAATGCCAAAATGAGGAATTAAACGTCTCCGTAGCACAGCAATGGGATTTCTCCCACCGTCACCGCTGATTAATATTCCGCTGAAACGACCTGAAATCCAGCGTTCGGCGTTTTCAATACACGCGGGATCCGCTCTGTGCGGGTCTCCTCGCCAACCAGGACCTACCAAACCCCCCAAAAGACAAGCTGGTGAAGGTATTTCATCTTCTTTTAGGTCACACAATGCTTATTTCAAGACATCACCAGTATATATAACGTCCCTACCCGCGGGGGGCTTCTTTTTATTAGACCTGTTGTGAGGCTGTTTCACCAAAGAGGGAAAGAAATCTCAAAACAGGAAACTGAATTTGAGATAATCTCTCTTATTGTAATGTAATGCTTCATGTAAACACGAGTAAATACCTCGAAATTAGTCCCATGTGCACTTTGTCGCTAATATCGCTGGGGTAAGATAGGCCGTAACAAGATAAAATCCCCAGATAAGCTCGTTTTGTTTTTTTCAGCGTGCAAGCAGTATTATTCACAGAAGAAGAAGAAGAAGAAACAAGAAGAACTGGTGATATGTCATTCTAGCGGTGTGTCACTTTTTCTAAACGGCTGCTTTTAGCATTAAAACTCTTTGGTAGTTTTAAAGCGTCTCAGCTCAACAGACAGCTGAGTCCACATCTCATCCAAATGGATGAGAGAGCGAGAGAGAGAGAGCGGGGAGAGAGAGCGAGAGCGAGAGATTGATGGTCTTGTTAAAAGTACCATCAAAGTGTATTTCATGGGACGGGGACACATTTCCCTGCTAGCAGGCTGTCATGTCTAATATGAAATAGGTGTTGAGGGTAAACGCCTCGAAACGACAGGAGAACAAACAGCGTGATGTAGAAAACACAAAGCCGGGCTGGTGCGTGGACCACCACTCATTACTACCGCCTTGGTGCCCGGTGGATGTGGGTTGACAGTTGTTTGTGCGGGAAATGTTGAAAGGTCCTAAACGAGACTGAGATACACAACAACTCTCGCTTCCATTAAATCTATTTATGCTGATGGATTGGTGCACACAAGAACAATGCAAGAATCATACTGCATAGTGTTATTATGTTTCCCTCCCCTTGATTTTGCACAGTTAAAGAAAACAAGCCCACCCTGCAAGCACACACACACACACACACACACACACACTTGGCTATGGTTATGGATTAATGCATTACATTATAGATTAACTCATTCTGTGACCTACCAACAGGGGGATCGCTGGTTCAAATCCCCTTTTTACCTCCGGCTTGGTCAAGCGTCGCTACAGACACAACTGGCTGTGTCTGCAGGTGGGAAGCCGGACCCGGGTATGTGTCCTGGTCGCTGCACTAGCACCTCCCCTGGTCGGCCAGGACACCTATTCGGGGGGGGGGGGGAGACTGGGGGGGAATAGCGTGATCCTCCTACGCGCTACGCCCCCCTGGCGAAACTCCTCACTGTCAGGTGAAAAGAAGTGGCTGGCGACTCCACATGTATGGGAGGAGGCATGTGGTAGTCTGCAGCCCTCCCCGGTTCGGCAGAGGGGGTGGAGCAGCGACCGGGACGGCTCGGAAGAGTGGGGTAATTGGCCGGATACAATCGGGGTAGAAAAAGGGGGGAAAAAATCCCACCCCCCCCAAAAAAGCTGCAAGTAAGTAGTATTGTAGTACAAATAAAGAAGGCCATACAGTAGCTAAACTGTACTTCAGTATGACGCAGGTACGGTAGTACTAACATGGTGTTGGTAGCATGGAAACAGATGTGCTATTTTTTTTTTAAAATGTTATGGATTTTACCCTCCAGGAGATAAATCAAAGATTAAAACCATATAACCCTTCATCACTACTGGAAAAAAATATATAAAAACAATAGATGACAGAGGCTTCTGTCTTCATTCACGCTTCTGTGTCATTTATCATGTCCTTCAGCTCAGCGGTGCAGAAAATGTTTGCCCCGATCGCCAGAGTTTGGGTAAAAACTGGGACACCTGGGTTCAGTTTTGGGTGTTTAATTACAATCCGACCGCTGACGAGAGGAATCGTCGTGCTGCAAGTCACAGCGGTTTCTTTTTGACGCTTTTCACGCTCGTCTCTCTTGTTCCCAGCGCCACGCGCAAAACACACACACACCTCTCGCTCTTTATTCCTGCAGCCATTTATTGCCCTTACCCACACACATGCATCACAGCACCAACAGCTACGAGCTCTCTATGGGGGGGTATTAGAGAACTGCACGGGGGGGGGGCACAAACTGCTGTTTGAGAACTCAATCTACGATGGAAATGCTTGATAGTGTGAGTATGCTGTCAACAAACAAACCCGCCAACCCACCAATCCTGCTCCAACTTCAAAACACGCTGCACAGTCTCTCTCTGTCTTTCTTCCTCCTCCCCCTTTTTTCTCAGCAACTGTATCCGGCAAATCACGCCACTCTTCCAACCCGCCCCCCCCGTCAATGCTCCACCCCCCTGTGCTGATCCGGGGAGGGCTGCAGACTACCACATGCCTCCTCCCATACATGTGGAGTCACCAGCCGCTTCTTTTCACCTGACAGTGAGGAGTCTCACCAGGGGGATGTAGCGCCTATCTTGGTGTAATGACAATAATCAAACGAGGAGGTCATAGGTCAAGCATCAGACCAATGAGAATACTACTTCCGCAAATGTGACCCTGTGCAAATATGACCAACAGGGTGTTTTTCTTTTCTTATTTTTCTTTTTATTTCATTTCATTTAGTGAAAAAGCTTTTCACTTTTAATCTGATAAATATAAGCTAATTAATAATGCAACGTTTGGTGCCAAAGGCTTAGCCTGCAGGTGGGTGGGGGGGCACAATAACTCATCTGGGGGGGGCATGGCCCGCAACTGCCCCCCCCATGACACCCCCACCAAGGGGTCTCAATCATTGGCAGGTAATATGAGTTAAGGATGCACTGCACGTGTGTGACGCTTGTCGGATCGGTTTGTTATTCAAATGATTGAGCTGCAGACACATAATAACAAAGCTATTAATGGCGAATAGCCCCGTTAATATTAAACAGACATGTGAACAGAGTGTTGGCCCTGCGCTCCAGATCCAGCAGATGTGTGCTGAATTTTGATCCGCTGCCAGTGTGGCCTCGTACTTGCGTATGGCGGCCCTGCTGGAGCGCGTTTCCACAGGAAGTTCACATCCACAGGAAAGGAAGAGGCCACACCGAGCTCATATGTCATCACGTCTCTTGCGCTTTTCCACCATGCACCATTAAGCTCATATCTCCAGATGTCAGCTCGCTGAGATCTGGAGATATGAGCTACGTGGTGCATAGCATGTGGTGGTGCATGGTTCATGGTGGTGGATGGTGGTGCATGGTACATAGTGGTGCATGGCGCATGGTGGTGCATGGTGTATTGTGTATGGTGCATAGTGTCTTGTGCATGGTGCACGGTGGTGCATGTTGCATAGTACATGAGGGTGCATAGAGCATGGTGCAATCACTAAATTTCAACACAGATCACTTTGTCTGCTGATGAATAAAGCTACGTCCCCCTCAGTTCAACGCCACAGTCGGTTTTATATCACTCCTAAAAGATTCACAGGTGTTCCCCCTGTAATCCAACGCCATTCAAACAGAGCTGGAGTGCGGCAGATGTCTAAATCAAAGGAGTCGAAGCTCCAGTCGGTTTTCTGATGAGCAAGCGTACTGTAGGAAGGCGACCTGCTGACTGATCACGCTGCAGGTGGCCACACTTAGGTGTGTCCTTCTCTAAGGGGCAAGGTTGTTCAGGATTCATACAGCAGCAGGTTGCCGCTCACACGCCATGACGTGAGGTAAAAAGGTTACCGGTCTGGCTCTCAGCCGTCAGTCAAACTGGAGCCAGATAAACACCCATTCAAACGTTCATGCTTCTCTTACCTACATCAAACTGCAAAGTTTTGCTCCGAGGTTGTAATGGCAACCGAGAGCTGCAAACTCATATTAACATGTACAATTTAACTTGGCCTCTGCGTTTCACTTCTGGAAGACCGCCGTTTAAGTCTGCTTCAAATGCGCTGACCTCTACGTCCAGACTTTTATCTCACCAGACTGTTAAGTAAGTTCGCACGTACCAGGAACTTTCTCTGGCTGGATGCGCAACATAAAGACACAAGGACATGAGCACAAAGTTTTAAAGATGAAATCAGTATTTTAACCCTGGTCTGTTCTTACCTCTGGCCATGGGCGTCAGTTTGTTTTGAAAAGTGCTGGAGACGACGGGTTCAACATGTTCACACCGTTTTTCTATGGGCCATATACTGCCGATAGATGCAAATGGCATCCCTTCAACACTAGAACGACCGGGATTTCACTCCTACCTAAAACGACCATGGACGGTCAAAATGACCGCCGGTTTTTAAACTCTATATTCTGTCAAGATAAATACCCAATTGCGTTATTAATGCATTGCATATGTTAGTATGTCTGTTAGGGAAACGACTGACACCAAAATTAACATTTTAACAACTACAATACTATTTTCAAACAATTTAAACTTCAGAGAGACAAGGTCGAACTTGAATAGCAAAATTGAAAAAAAAAAAGAAAATATTACCTGAAAAACCAAACGGAAAACACACATAGCCAATCTAACAAGCGTCACAAGGCCTATAAAACGTGAAATGTGGGAAAAAAGACCTGAAAATAAATATTGAAACAGTCCCAAACAACGAACGGAACCTTCCACCTTATTCCTAGCCCCCATGATACCTTGCGTGAATAATGGGCGCGACTTCCGGCGCGTCTATAAGCACCCTAAACCAAGTGGCGTTGTATGGGGGACTAGGGTTGGCTAATCAGAATCTAACTCGCACACAGACACCGGGATACACAGCCTGGGTTTAACATTTTCAAAATAAATATTCTGTATCTACTGGTTAAAACGGAGAATGAAATAGTGCCTACCAAATAATGGGTAATGTTAAATGTATATGTGGCAAGTACAAATTTCAGGTCACCTGCCTGTCACCATGGCAGACAGGTTTTTCTTATACTAACATTTTTTTTAAAAACAATTCTCAAGTTAAGAATAGTCAGATTCTGCAAACGAAAAAAAAACATGGTGTAAACAAAGCTAGCAAACTAGTCGACATGAACTCACCTGTTGTTGCGACATGATGGGTCCTGGTGAGTCGGCGTCTCGTCTCCTCAGGTGGCCTCTGGTAACCCAGGGAACGTGTTGGGTAAGCGTTATCCAGCGTTGGCTTCTTATCAGCAAAGTGAAACCAGCAAACATAAAGAGTTCGAGGGGGCTTTTTTTAAATTTATGTTTAAGTTCTGTTGCTAATTTCTTTTTTTGCCTCGTCGTCGACGGAAACTGTACCATCGCTGACCGGAAGTCTGGTTTAGTTTTAGGCTTACGATCGAAGCACTCCCGTTTAAACCACTCGTTAAGTTTCGTCTGGTTGTATGTACAGCCACGAACAGCCCATGTCGTCCCCAAGCTCCGTAACGACATTTTATATGTAGGTTAGCAACGTTTATCGTCTTTTTTTTAAAACACGAACAGCAATAGCTAACGCCTCTTCAGCCAAATCTGCCGCCGGCCTGTGATACCGCTTCCGCCGAACACCGGAAGTATTAGCCATATTCGTTTCCCCAGGGACCCCCCCCCCGGGAAAATCGCGGATAGCCCAATTGTGAACTAAACTAAAACTTCTATTTAAAATAATACTGAAATAATTAATTAGTCTCAAAATACGCCATTGTTTTTGACAGCTAACCGAGGTCCTGACTCACCGTGGTCACTGTAATTGCCTGATCCGTTCCGGAAACCCATTTGTCCAACGCATGTTTAACGCATGCGCGAAAATGCGTCCACTTCCGGTTACCGCTGAGATCCCATGGCGCTTATCGCGAAGAGAAGTGGGTTTCCCCGGTCTCTGGGCAAAATCCCCAACCCGGCTCTCTCCATCTGGCCGCCTAATCAACCCCCCCCCCCCGCCCAGGTAACTGGCTGAATGATTCCTGCCTCTCCACCTCAAGCTGACGCGTGTGAGCGTTCTGGCGCAAAATGGCTGCCGTGCATCACCCAGGTGGGAGCTACACATTTGCGGTGGTTGAAGTGAGTTACCCCCTTCCATGTGAAGCGTTTTGGGTGTCTAGAAAAGCGCTATATAAATGTAATTATTATTATTATTATTATTATTATTATCCACTTTAGCGAACGTCAGCTATGTAGCACCAGCTACTTCCTGCTGCCAACTGCTGCCTGTAATGTCCCAAGTTTAGCTAGGGTAGATAGCTAGCTAGCATTAAAATAGCTCAAGCAGTTGTGGGCCAATACACACCGAACTTGGCTAACAACAACAGTGCTTATTAATAAACCAGTCTTACCTTAATGTGGTCCACTAAACATTCGCCACGTGTTCTTTTGTGTCGATACAAGTTATTCTCATAGTAAGTTGCTCGATTACTTTCCAATAGCAATGCGGTTTCCAGTCCCTTGATGTGGGCAAAAAAATAAAAAATAGAATAAAAAAATCAATTAATGAAGAGAGGCGTTTTTTTGCCCCCCGTTAAATTTGAACTTTTATTCTATAAATATATTCCAGTAACTTTTATTCACGCGCTGTAAACGGCCACTCATAAAGCGACCCGTCCTTTTCGTTTTGATTGCGGCCGGGTGTCGTGCCAAAAAGTGATCCCCCGCCAAAAAGTGATTGCCGTCCGCGGTTTCCGCTTGCCAAAAAGTGATTGCAGCTCCTACCTTGTTACTGGAAGGTTGGTTCTGCCACAAAATGAATTGATTTCATTCATGGGGGCTATATTTTAAAGGTTATAGCTCACCCATTCCTTTTTACCAGTTGAAATGGCTTTACAGGGGAAATACAACCCTTAAAATGCACCTTTGATTGCAGCTCTTACTTTGTGACTGAAGGGTCGTTTCTGCCTCAAAATAACTTGATCTAAATTCTAAAGACAGTAATACATATTTAAATGTATATTTATATAAATATAAATGCGAGCACACTATATTCATAGCAATATGATATATTTATAGAAATAGAAATTTAAATGAATATAAAAACTGAATATTTACAGTCATTTTTTGGCACAACGTTACCACCCTGGGGTTTTGTTCGTGTCTAAACTCAGGCAGCATTCTTGTCATACATAAGCGTGCACAGCAGCGACATTATAAGTGTTTTGATTTAGACTTACCAATCAGTAAGCATATTGGGTTTCTCTCTTGATGTATGTACCAACGTAATTTTATTCATTATTAAATTCAACTAACAAAAGGGTTTAAGAAAGCGGTGGCGATGAAATGGGCCACGACAAAAAGTGGTGGGGATGTGTCCCCAGCGTAAATGACGCCTATGCCTCTGTCAGTGAGAACTACAAACCAGGTGTAGCAGCCGTTGTGGCTGGTGTTCCGTCAGCTCAGCAGTAAACAGTTGCCACCTTTGTAAAAATGGATCCTGGACCAAAGCTAACACAGACAGACTAGTGTATTATAGACTACATCAAACTATATAGGAACCCTGTTGTACTGTAATGTTGATCGTAGAATTGGTAGATTAGCTCTCCAGCAGAAGCATATCCACATCATTGTCGTCACGTTTTAATCCTGTTTCCTGTTTTTGTAGGATCGTGTTTTCTGCTGCACCAGTGTTCGTCCTACCCGGTCAAAATTTCAACAGCGTACGTGGAGAGTGCCTCCAATTATGGTAAAGATGACAGTTAGTATTATATAACCTGACTACTTCTCCTGGATCGCCACCTTGCTGTGGTGGAGAAGCTTGCGTGTACCAATGATCCCAAGAGCTATGTCATCCGGAGCTTGGCTGCTGGTAGGGTCACCCAAGGCGGACAGGTCAAGGAGGCGGTTCTGGACGAAGCGCAATCCAACAAATACATCAACGGCAGAACTGGCAGAAGATGTCTCCAGGTCACAACTGCAGTGAAGGCAGATGAAGGCTGCAACAGAGGGTGGTCAGTCCCCAACCATCTTGGTTCTCCATGCCATTGGACTCGGGCCATCCCCTGCTTAGGACTGTGTGGTGGCTGTAGGGGCATCAGCCACTCAACGTAAAAAGCTGACACGTGCAGGTGTCCTCCCATTATGCGGCTCCAGGATCAGCCTCTATGCCCACCCGAAGACCCAGAGGGACCCAGAGGGAGGACGGTCATACTCATCCCTGAGTGACCGCCAATGATGATAACCCGATTCTGTGGTCCAGATGGATGAAATAAGTGCTTATTAATGGAGAAAAATCCCGGGATTCAGCTTTAAAGGTAAGGTAGAGATAAATGGAAGACATCTTGTAATTTAACCGTAGATGAAGTTCCTTCACCTTGTACCACTATGATTATTAAGATATATAAACAAATAATATGCAAGTAAGGAAGGAAATAGAGAATGATTAGCGTCTTTCTGAATGCAACTGTCAAATTTCCTAAAATTGGACACACATATACACATGGCTGTTCCACAAGAAGTTTGACTTTATTTGATTTTTTTTTATCTAAGAATATGTGTCTGCCATATTTATCCAACCAAAAGAAATGAGCAGAAATAGAAATAGATTGCATTTTTCTCTAAGGCTCATGTTTGCAGGGGAACAGACAGAAAAGTTGTCCTTTTTTTCCCATTTTCAGTTTCTCCCAAATCAAACAGATAGTGGATTCTCTGCTTGTGTCGTACGAACCGCCGGCAGTCGTAACTCTGCACCAGCTCTCTTAATGGCAGAGCAGGCGCGGCACAATTTCCACCGAGGTTTATTGTGAGGTCAGACCGCATCCATGTGTTGCCCTGAACCGGCTGTATGTGTACTCCTGTGTACTCTATGGAAGTAGAGCAGGACTTTACCTTCGCTACACGTCTGAGTTTCCTGTGGATTGAGCAGCCTTCATCGTCGCCTGCAGGTAAAGTCACTCCCCATCGACCTTTCCAACTCAACCAAGTTCTCCCGCAGGTACCAAAATAAATTTTATTATATATGTATATCAACCAGAAAGTGTTTTTGAGTGGTATTATTAGCTCACAGGGAGTTTAAAGCAGAAACTAAAAAAATGGGGGTGTTTCACCTCATACCCTTTGCATTCAAGTGGAACTGTGTTATACTAATAATAGAGTTGGGTAATATACGGATATAATATGGATATGGTGGCATGACACTAGATATGGTGATGTGGGATGCTGGTTCTGGTTATATGGTGGTATATCTTAACTGTTGTAATTCCCTGGTCTTAAAGGCATTACAGTAAATTAACTCAATATTCTGATTTATTCCACTGTTGTAGTGAAATTAACAGTGATGAACGCCTCTACCTGCTTGGTCATCATATCCATACTTACTAATAATCGTTTATCAACATTTTCTGCCGTGTAAATATCTTATGAAAGTGCCGATATTCACCCCTAAAATACCATCACATTATCAGTATCGAGGTATTCCGTCAAAATTGTTGTGATATTTTATTTCATCACTATCGCCCAGTTCTGTCCCTATAGAACTGTGTCGACTGTTAAGACCTTTGGTGTTTTCCAAACATGTCACACGTTGAAAAATAAACATGACACATTTTGTCTGTTAAGTTTACCCGGCAACTCCGAAAAAGTAATCCGTCACAAGTGTTTTCAGAACAGTTTTGATTTTCCGTGTTTTTTTTTTGCGTCTGTAAGTAAGCTCCCGGAGGCTTGTTTTAAGACTCCACTTCCAAGTCAAAGCTACGCCCATGCAGAGTTCAATGTAATGTGCAGGTTTTTTGGTTTTTGACCTTTATTTACCCAGGCTATTGTGCTGAGCACGTGTGCTCATTTTCAGCAACGCCCAGCACGTCGACACCGTTCCACACGTTCACACCTGGGAGCTGCCCAGCACAACCACTGTCCTCGCTGGTGGCCACTGAGCAGCTCCGCTGGAGCGGTCGGTTGGTTGGTTGGGATTAAGTGCCATGCTCAAGGGCACATCAGCCATGGGTATTGAGAGAAGGGAGAGTACCATTCATTCACTCACCCCACCCACATTTTCCTGCCGGTCCAGGGATCGAGCCGGCGAGCTTTGCTCACCAGCCCACTTCTCATTTTTTGTTTTTGGGATTTTTATCCCCCCAGTTGCATCCGGCCGGTTACCCCACTCTTCCGAGTCTTCCCGGTCGCTGCTCCACCCCCTCTGCCGATTCGGGGAGGGCTGCAGACTACCACATGCCCCCTCTGATACACGTGGAGTCACCAGCCGCTTCTTCTCACCTGACCGTGAGGGGTTTCGTCAGGGGGGACGTAGTGTGTGGGAGGATCATGCTAGTCCCCCCACCCCCGAACAGGCGCCCCGACCGATCAGAGGAGGCGCTAGTGCAGCGACCAGCACACATACCCACATATGGCTTCCCACCTGCAGACACAGCCAATTGTGTCTGTTGGGGCGCCCGACCAAGCCGGAGGCAACACAGGGATTTGAACCGGGATCCCCGTGTTGACAGACCAGCCCACTTCTCTAACCTTTAAGCCACATATGTCAGGATAAAGTGTGTAGTACCACAAGATGGTTATTTGTGTGTGCTTTTTATATATATATATATATATATATATATATATATAATATGTCTAAATGCTATCAAGTCAAGTCAATTTTATTTGAATAGACCAGTATCACAAATTAGAAATCAACTGACTACTATCAACTGACCTTCTTTACAACTACTGAAGAGAGGGCCGTCTCACTTCATTCAATTATTGTCTAGACTCTCTTTTGATGCAGTTCGTGTGTGTGTGGACCCCATCATAGCGTCCACACACACATGAACTTACACACCATCCACACCTATGGACAGTTTGTAGTCTCCAGTTCACCAAACGCGCACGTCTATGGACTGTGGGAGGAAACCAGAGTTCCCAGAGGAAAGCCTGCAAAACTCCAGGAGTCTTAACATTCAAAGACTTGAATTGCGTATATTTTTTTGCCGACTACGTCAGAATTTACTGTCCGTCACGGATCCGGAGGCGTGTTTCTGTATTGATATTCAGCGCTGACAACGGAGGCCGAGCTGACAGTGAGGTAGACGGGGTGCGACTGCAGACCCCGGCAGGGAGCCTGGTTAGTGCCGTGGCCCCGGGATGTAAGGATGGACTCGGAGGACAGACAACACAGAAGGAGGGAGCCAACGAATGAAGACATTTAATATATACTGTTTGAAAGCCGCCGGCCCACCTCCCTTCTGCTTTTGTTGTGGCGCCACTTGATGTGTCCACAGGCCAGAATAACATTACTCTGCAAACTGGTTCCCCGGAGCGAACGGAAGCAGAGGTCTCGCTCTCTCTCTCTCTCTCGCTCTCTCTCTCTCTCTCTCTCTCTGTCTTGCTCTCATCTCGCTCGCTCTCTCTCGCGCTCTCTCTCTCTGTCTTGCTCTCATCTCGCTCGCTCGCTCTCTCTTGCTCTCTGTCTTGCTCTCATCTCGCTCGCTCTCTCTCTCTCTCTCTCTCTCTCTCTCTCTCTCTCTCTCTCTCTCTCTCTCTCTCTGTCTTACTCTCATCTCGCTCGCTCGCCTCGCTCGCTCTCTCTCTCTCTCTCTCTCTCTCTCTCTCTCTCTCTTTCTCTCTCTCTCTGTCTTACTCTCATCTCGCTCGCTCGCTCGCTCGCTCTCTCTCTCTCTCTCTCTCTCTCTCTCTCTCTCTCTCTCTCTCTGTCTTACTCTCATCTCGCTCGCTCGCTCGCTCGCTCTCTCTCTCTCCTCTCTCTCTCTCTCTCTTTCTCTCTCTCTTGCTCTCTGTCTTGCTCTCATCTCGCTCTCTCTCTCTCTCTCTCTCTCTCTCTCTCTCTCTCTGTCTTACTCTCATCTCGCTCGCTCGCTCGCTCGCTCTCTCTCTCTCTCTCTCTCTCTCTCTCTCTCTCTCTCTCTCTTGCTCTCTGTCTTGCTCTCATCTCGCTCGCTCGCTCGCTCTCTCTCTCTCTCTCTCTCTCTCTCTCTCTCTCTCTCTCTCTCTCTCTCTCTCTCTCTCTTGCTCTCTGTCTTGCTCTCATCTCCTCGCTCGCTCGCTCGCTCTCTCTCTCTCTCTCTCTCTCTCTCTCTTGCTCTCTGTCTTGCTCTCATCTCTCTCTCTCTCTCTCTCTCTCTCTCTCTCTCTCTCTCTCTCTCTTGCTCTCTGTCTTGCTCTCATCTCTCTCTCTCTCTCTCTCTCTCTCTCTCTCTTGCTCTCTGTCTTGCTCTCATCTCTCTCTCTCTCTCTCTCTCTCTCTCTCTTGCTCTCTGTCTTGCTCTCATCTCTCTCTCTCTCTCTCTCTCTTGCTCTCTGTCTTGCTCTCATCTCGCTCGCTCGCTCGCTCTCTCTCTCTCTCTCTCTCTCTCTCTCTCTCTCTTGCTCTCTGTCTTGCTCTCATCTCTCTCTCTCTCTCTCTCTCTCTCTCTCTCTTGCTCTCTGTCTTGCTCTCATCTCGCTCTCTCTCTCTCTCTCTCTCTCTCTCTGTCTCTCTCTCTCATCTCGCTCTCTGTCTTACTCTCATCTCGCTCGCTCTCTATCTTGCTCTGTCTCTGTCTCTCGTGCTCTCTGTCTCTCGCTCTCTTCTTCGCTGTCTCTCTGTCTCTCTCGCTCTCTCCCTGTCTCTCGCTCTCTCTGTCTCTCGCTCGCTCTCCCTCTGTCTCTCTCTGTCTGTTTGTCTGTCTGTCTCTCTCTCTCTCTCTCTCTCTCTCTCTCTCTCTCTCTCTCTCTCTCTCTCTCTCTCAGTCTCTCTCTCTCGCTCTCTTTCTCGTGCTCTCTCTCTCTCTCACTCTCTCAGTCTCATGCTCTCTTTCTCGTGCTCTCTCTGTCTCTCACTCTCTCTCTCTCCTCTCTGTCTCTGTCTCTCTCTTTCTGTCCATTCTGCAGAAAATCTTCGTTTGCTCCCACAGACTGGAGTTTGCCGTGCCGAGTGTGGAGGTTTCCTCTCCTTAGTGCGATTTCGGCGTCATTTTCTCCCAAACTGGTGGAGGTGTTTGGCTGATATTGTGGAACATATCTCCTTACATTAACCTCCGTCCCTGGAGTTCCCAGTCTTTCAGCTCCCATCCTCCCTGAGTCCCATTATCAGTTTATTTTCCGTCCACAGATATTTTATGTGTGCGTGTGCGTGTGTGTGTGTGTGTGTGTGTACTCCCTTGTCGGCTCTTTCTGTCTTTATGCATAATTATGGAGAAAGCACTTTGTTACCGACTCACGGCTCCGCTTTGCGCAGCTGTGCAGCAGAGGGCCGACCGTCATCTTCTCACGGCTAATTCATGCTAATGTTATGCCTGTGATGCTTATGATGGATTTGCATTTGTACACAGCGAACATGCTTGCTTCTCATTCACCACTTGGATGGATGGATTACAGTCGCCTGTAGACAAAACGCGTGTCTTGTTTCGTTTAACGAATTTTGTTTGTGTTGAATATTAATTGTGTGAATGAAAGGCTAAAGTATGGTAGGGGTCCGGGGTTTCTATACAGCAGAGTAACGCAATCAAACAGCCGCAGATTGGGTTCAAGACCTCTTGTTAAACACAGACGTTGGCCAGTATGGGAGGATGTGCTGTGACCGTAACACTTTCAAAACCCCTCCGTCCATTCGTTATCTATTCCTGCTTAACCCAGTTCTGGGTCACCGGCGCTGCAGTATACACCGATCAGCCAGAACATTAAAACCACTGACAGGCAGGTGAATAACACTGATTATCTCCTTACAATGGCACCTGTCAAGGGGTGGGATGTGTTAGGCAGCAGGTGAACAGTCAGTAATTGAAGTTGATGTGTTGGAAGCAGGAAAAATGGGCAACGGTAAGGATCTGAGCGACTTTGACAAGGGCCACATTGTGATGACTAGATGACTGGGTCAGAGCGTCTCCAAAACGGCAGGTCTTGTGGGGTGTTCCCAGTATGCAGTGGTCAGTACCTACCAAAAGTGGTCCAAGGAAGGACAATCGGTGAACTGGCGACGGGGTCATGGGCACCCAAGGCTAGCCTGTCTGGTTCGATCCCACAGAAGAGCTACTGTAGCTGAAGTGTTATGGTGGCTGTGACAGACGGGTGTCAGAACACACGGTGCATCACAGCTTGCTGTGTATGGGGATGTGTAGCTGTAGACCAGTCAGAGTGTCCATGATGACCCCCTGTCCACCACCGAAAGCACTTACAATGGGCACGTGAGCATCAGAACTGGAACCATGGAGCAATGGAAGAAGGTGGCCTGGTCTGAGGAATCATGTTTTCTTTCACATCATGTGGATGGCTGGGTGTGTGTGCATCATTTATCTGAGGAAGAGATGGCACCAAGATGCACTGTGGGGAGAAGGCAAGCCGGCAGAGGCAGTGGGACGCTCTGGGGAGTGTTGTGCTGGGAAACCTTGGGTCCTGGCATTCATGTGGACGTTCTTTTGACACGTACCACCTACCTAGACATTGCTGCAGACCAAGTACATCCCTTCTTGACAACGGTATTCCCTGATGGCAGTGGCCTCAGGTGGTTTTGTGTTTTTAATTGATCATTGTATATCCCAGCATGCATTGCACGGGGGGCACCCTGGACAGATCGTCAGTCCACCATAGACACCACAGAAGCATGGGACTCACCCTCATTACACTTTCAGTTGTCCTCAGAATGTGATGGTCGAAATGCTGATTTGCAAAGCGGTGGAGAACTTTCAGTCCCTCACACCGGCGTCCGTTACGTTACATATAACAGGAAAACATTCACCCTCTCTCCCTCTCTCTCTCTCTTTCTCTCTCTCTCCCTCTCTCTCTCTCTCTCTCTCTCTCTCTCTCTCTCTCTCTCTCTCTCTCTCTCTCTTAAATGTCCGTCTTTTTTCAACCCCATTTTCGGCTTGCCCTGCTTTTAAGTGCATTAGTGTGCTGTGTTGTATTTTTAGCGGTGAGGAGCGTTTAATAAACGGTTTGATTTGCCAATGGTATTGACAGGCTTTCATCGGCATGAATTTTCTCTTCTTTTTTTTTGGGACCCCCCCCCCCCCCCGCCTTTTCTCCCCAGTTTTACTTGGCCAATTACCCCACTCTTCCCAGCCGTCCCGGTCGCTGCGCCACCCCCTCTGCTGGTCCGGGGAGGGCTGCAGACTACCACATGCCTCCTCCAATACATGTGGAGTCACCAGCCGCTTCTTTACCCCTGACAGTGAGGAGTTTCACCAGGAGGACGTAGCACATTCCCCCAGTTCCCCCTCCCCCCCCTGAACAGGCGCCCTGACCAACCAGAGGTGGCGCTAGTGCAGCAACCACGGCACATATCCACATCTGGCTTCCCACCCGCAGACAGGGCCAATTATGTCTGTAGGGGCGCCCGACCAAGCCGCACCAAAATTTGAAGTTTGGAATAAAAACAATAAAACTAAAATATGGAGGAAAGCTCTTGCTCCAGAGTTGTTGTTTTTTAATTCTCCCAACTGTTAATTGGTAATTAGCAATTATAATTGATCCTTGTCAGCGCGAGTGTGTTTTCCTCTCGAATGTTCTCTATGATAATGACGACTTTAGTTTTTAATTGGCGCTGCTGCGTTAACAAGCACATCCTATATTTGTTGCACAGTGGCAAACTGAAATGCAATTGATCCACAATGGATTTTTTTCCCTCCTTTTTCTCCTAAACGGATGGATGGATGGTTCAGTTCGTCAGTCCGTCCTTCCGTTTGCAGAAGAAATAGCGGACATCCACAACCACAGGCGTGAGAAGTAGCGCCCATTATCACTATGCAGTTGTACGGACAGAGTAACTCCATGTTGTTTTAAACAGTGATGTAGAAGATATGCCGGTGAAGAACACTGCTGGAGAAGACAAGCTGGTGGTCAAACACGACTGAGGTTATCTGACGGACACTTGGACGGTTTTTCATCAATAGGCCTCTAGTTTGGTCATAGATAGATGGATGGTTGGATGGATGGATGGACTTTACTGATCCTGAATCAGTAAATTCTTGTGTTACAGCAGCAGGTTATCCAGGCATTGCACGGGAACAGTAAATACACAGTAAATATTCATATGAACACTAGAAGAAAGGAGTATACAGAGCAATACTAACATTACCAGTAGTGGCGATGTTTAGCAAAGCAGATTTAAGAGTTCATCCCGTAACTACTCAAGTGAATAAGATGCCCAGTTTTGAATGAGCCTCTTTGGTCTGAAGGGGATGTGTGTTTGTTGTCACGGGGTAAGTGGTGCTTTGTGAATGTCTGAACATGCCCCACAATACTGTATGTGATCAGAGAACTGCTTCGGGGCAATGCAACGAATCTCTTGACAACCGAAACCTGTTTTACACCCTGCTTGTCTTGAGGTTAAACCGTAAAATAGACGCATGTTTATTTGGCAGCGTCAGGAGCTAAGCAGCAGAATTTACTCGCTTAAAAAAAAAAAAGGGGGCATCTGGGTAGCGTAGCGGTCTATTCACCGTGGTTAGCGCTGTCGTCTCACCGCAAGAAGGTCCTAGGTTCAAACCCCGGGGTTGTCCGACCTTGGGGGGTCATCCCAGGTCGTCCTCTGTGTGGCGTTTGCATGTTCTCCCCGTGCCCCTGAGCAAGGCATGGCTAGACGAACTGGAGTTGGTCCCCGGGCACTGCACGGCGGCTGCCCACTGCTCAGCTAGGTTGGGTTAAATGCAGAGCGTAATTTCCCCACAGGGATCATTAAAGTATATCAAACCCCCCCCCCCAAAAAAACAAATAAAAAATATTCCGTTGCCTACCAACATGGAGATCGCCAGTTCGAATCTGTTACCTCCGGCTTGGTCGGGCGTCCCTACAGACACAATTGGCCGTATCTGCATGTGGGAAGCCGGATGCGGGTAGGTGTCCTGGTCGCTGCACTAGCGCCTTCTCTGGTCGGTCAGTGCGCCTGTTCAGTGGGGAGGGGGAACTGGGGGGAATAGCGTGATCCTCCCATGTGCTACGCCCCCCCTGGTGAAACTCTTCACTGTCAGGAGAAAAGAAGCGGCTGGTGACTCCAAATGTATGGGAGGAGGCATGTGGTAGTCTGCTGCCCTCCCCGGGTCGGCAGAGGGGGCGGAGCAGCGACTGGGACGGCTCAGAAGAGTGGGGTAGTTGGACCGGTACAATTGGGGAGGGGAAAAAAAGGGGGTAGTAAGTAGTTCAGAATGGTGAAGTATTTTCCGCTGCGCGTACTGTTGAGCGTTTTCCAGTCAGAGAGACTCCACGGTGACCCAAACACGCTCCGTAAATACCCAGAAAATTAATTTAGTCTCAGCTCTGACAATCTTTCACTTTACCTTTAAACCATGATAGATGATGGCTTTTTCACCAGACTGGATTAAAGCTTTAATCGTGAATTATTGGGGTCAGCCATGCTGAAAATGTGGGTACTTGTGGTGCTCAAACAGCCGCAAAACACAGACGCCACCAAACGTTAATTGCTAATGGACACGATTGTGTGTGTGTGTGTGTGTGTGTGTGTGTGTGAGTGAGAGAGAAAGAGAGAAGTAAAATCTATGAAGTTAATATTTTGAGTCAGTTTAAATATAAGACAGTGTTGGTCTGTTATTTTTTGTTAAACTGTAAATAAATAAATAGCCGTACACACCCTCGTAAAAAAAGTTGTGCCCAGTTCCTACCTTCATGTTCCTACCTTCGAGTTCCTACCTTCATGTTCCTACCTTCAAGGTCCTACCTTCAAGTTCCTACCTTCAAGGTCCTACCTTCAAGGTCCTACTTTCAAGTTCCTACTTCAAGGTCCTACCTTCAAGTTGCTACCATCAGGTTCCTACCTTCAAAGTCCTACCTTCAAGGTCCTACCTTCAAGATTCTACCTTCAGGTTCCTACCATCAGGGTCCTACCATCAGGTTCCTACCTTCAAGGTCCTACCTTCAAAGTCCTACCTTCAAGTTCCTACTTTCAAGGTCTTACCTTCAAGGTCCTACCATCAGGTTCCTACCTTCAAGGTCCTACCTTCAAGATTCTACCTTCAAGATTCTACCATCAGGGTCCTACCATCAGGTTCCTACCTTCAAAGTGCTGCCTTCAAGGTCCTACCTTCAAGATTCTACCTTCAGGTTCCTACCATCAGGTTCCTACCTTCAAGGTCCTACCTTCAAAGTCCTACTTTCAAGGTCTTACCTTCAAGGTCCTACCTTCAAGTTCCTACCTTCAAGGTCCTACCTTCAAGATTCTACCTTCAGGTTCCTACCATCAGGGTCCTACCATCAGGTTCCTACCTTCAAGGTCCTACCTTCAAAGTCCTACCTTCAAGTTCCTACTTTCAAGGTCTTACCTTCAAGGTCCTACCTCAGGTTCCTACCTTCAAGGTCCTACCTTCAAAGTCCTACCTTCAAGTTCCTACTTTCAAGGTCTTACCTTCAAGGTCCTACCTTCAGGTTCCTACCTTCAAGGTCCTACCTTCAGGTTCCTATCAGACTCAACAATACACACATAATGTTCATGTCATGTAGGAGACCACACACACATACACACACACACACACACACACACACGCATGCATGCACGTACACACATTTATGTCATGTAGGAGACCACACACACACACACACACACACACACACAGAACAGAACAGAACACCATGACATTAAAGTCTGTGTGTGTGTGTGTGTGTGTGTGTGTGTGTGTGTGTGTGTGTGTGTGTGTGTGTGTGTGTGTGTGTGCGTGTGCGCGTATTTTCCTCCTCCTGCCTTCTGTGTGATTGCTAAATGGAGCATCAGTCAATGCGAGGCGTGGGGTGGCGTTACATGGAGAGCACCGCTCTTTAATTAAAGGATGCAATTGAAACCATGCATATTGATTTTATTGACGGGCCCTCAAAGTAATCAGATAAAGTAACGGGTGGGGTGTGGTGGGGTGGGGGGGGGCTTATTCCTGTAATCCTGGTAATTGCTGCTGTTCGCAGCTCTGTCGCATCTTTTTAGCTCCTCGTCACGGGGAAACAGTTCCTGTTGTTGTGCTGCTGTGTTGTGAGCTGGTGTGACTAGTTTAGTCCAGGTTGTAGTTGTGTGGTTTAGCAATGAGGCAAACTTTGTGTTGATGTCAAACTTTACATTGATGTTGTGTCTTTTGCAGTCTTATCTTTATTTTAACTAATTTTGTTGGACAAATCAAATTGTAATATGGGGCGCCATTCAGGAAAAACATCATTTGAGTTGTGGGAAAACACACTGATTTGATGCCAAACTAGATGGTAAACTGGTATTTACACTGACTGCTGGTTTATGTGTTGTTTTTTTGTGTGGATTTTTTCCCCCCTTTTTTCCTCGCCAATTGTTCCCGGCCAATTACCCCACTCTTCCGAGCCGTCCCGATCTCTGCTCCACCTCCTCTGCCGATGCGGGGAGGGCTGCAGACTACCACATCAGGAATCGGCAACAATTGATTGTCATTTCTATCATGTACTTACATACACAAAAGAAACGAAATTTCCTTTCACCCAGCCCACAGCAGTGCAACACAAAAGATAAACACACATCCAAAAGTTCCAAAAATAACGGAGAGAACAAAGCCAAAAAACCAAAACAAAACACACAAACGGTTGACAACACAGTCCACTCAGTGCAATACAGTCCAAAAACTCCCCTGTCCAGAGAGCGAACGCCAGCCAGGGTGACTGAACCGCCGGTCTGCATGGGCTAGCAGTTAGCTTAGCCTGCCCCGCTTCTGCGTCCTGTCAGACCGCCCTCGGTTTTTCCTCTTCGGGCACAGCTCCGGGCAGGGTCGTGGTCCCTGGGCCCACAGGACGCAGCAGCTGATCCAAGGCCAGCTCTCCCAGCCATTAAACAGGAAAAAAACGAAGATCAAAATTGAAAACTTCACACAATGACACAAACTTAGACGTAGACAAGGACAAAGACACTGCGTGGTCGGTACTGGGTGGAGCCGCTGCAAACGTGAGTTCGCGCCTTCCCACACTGGAAGACTTCCACATGCCTCCTCCGATACATGTGGAGTCGCCAGCCGCCTCTTTTCACCTGACAGTGAGGAGTTTCACCAGGGGGACGTAGCGCGTGGGAGGATCACGCTATTCCCCCCAGTCCCCCCCCCCCCGAACAGGCACCCGGACCGATCAGAGGAGGCGCTAGTGCAGCGACCAGGACACGTACCCACATCCGGCTTCCCACCCGCAGACACGGCCAATTGTGTTTGTAGGGACCAAGCCAGAGGTTACACAGGGATTCGAACCAGCGATCCCAGTGTTGGTAGGCAACAGAATAGACTGCCAAGCCACCCGGACGCCCCTTTTTGTTTGTTTGTCGGTTTTTATACATTTGTTTGCTGGCTTATATAGATAATGATTTGTAGGCATATGCATCATAATGGATTATTTGTTCATGTATTGGTTTGTGTATGTTGGTTATAATGGCATCACTTTTGTTTTTATCCAGCATGAGACCCTTCAGTCTCCCCCACACCTCCATTTACACCCATCCACCCTCATGTTCAAACAATTAGTCCTTTAGTCACAGGAAATTACATGACTAAACAATGATTGGTAAAACAAAGGTGTGAGAAATAATGAAAAAGGTAAATAAATAATGAAATAAAACTGAGATATGATCATTATAGCATGAACAATGGGGACGTGAGAGACCATACATGCAGCACTGACAGTGCAGCCCCGGTAATGGGGGGGGGGGGGTTATGAGTGCGAGAGAAGTGTACAAGGTCATGGATTTTTAAAAAACACAATAAAACAAGTAAACAAAAAAAATGATTGACAGAGGGGAAAAGTACAAAGATCTGAAATTCAATACATGCCAATCATGCATCGCTTACAGTGCAGATTGTGTGTTTTGTGAACACACACACTCACACGTAACCATGCTTCGACTGTTTGCAGTGTGTTATTTGGGCTGTTCTGGATGAAATACCAATAGGCACGTGGTGTTTTTTGGCAGGCGGCGATATCCTTGATGAGCTTTAGGGAAACAGATTCAAACAGGAAACAGATTTCCTCCCAACTGGAAGCTAGAAACCGGAGGGGAAAACACGGACTTGTCTGCGTACAGGATCTTGTTTTCTTCAGCATGTCATTCGGCCAGATTAGCTGAACTGGCGGATGATCCGGCTTAATCTCAATTAACTCCGTCATGTCGGCATGACACTAGAAATCACTAAACACAGTTTTCTTCACAAGATGTTTGTTTCAGGTCAACAAGTAGGATTGTCCTGAAAAAAGCGTGCGCTTCAGTTAGAAAAGAAAAATCATTTGCTTTAATGTATATATATATATATGATAATATAATAATGATAATAACCATTATATTTATATAGCAACATAGATATATTTTATATATATATATATATCGTGGCAGGATGAGGAAAAACACAGGGGACGAAAGTGAGTTTGAACTTTATTCCTCAGCTCCAAAACCAAACTGAAACAGGTGCAGCCTTGCACCAGAGAGCCCGGGAACGTAAACCACGCCCCCAGCTCACAGCCCTGCTGGGTGAGAGGCATAGGCCCTAGTGTCCGCCACAATATATATATTACATTTATATAGTTTTAGATATTTATATTTATATATATTATTTATATAGTTTATATACACTCACTGGCCACTTTATTAGGTACACCTTGCTAGTACCGGGTTGGACCCCCTTTTGCCTTCAGAACTGCCTTAATCCTTCGTGGCATAGATTCAACAAGGTACTGGAAACATTCCTCAGAGAGTTTGGTCCATATTGACATGATAGCATCACGCAGTTGCTGCAGATTTGTCGGCTGCACATCCATGATGCGAATCTCCCGGTCCACCACATCCCAAAGGTGCTCTATTGGATTGAGATCTGGTGACTGTGGAGGCCCTTTGAGTACAGTGAACTCATTGTCATGTTCAAGAAACCAGTCTGAGATGATTCGAGCTTTATGACATGGCGCGTTATCCTGCTGGAAGTAGCCATCAGAAGATGGGAACACTGTGGTCATAAAGGGATGGACATGGTCAGCAACAATACTCAGGTAGGCTGTGGCGTTGACACGATGCTCAATTGGTACTAAGGGGCCCAAAGTGTGCCAAGAAAATATCCCCCACACCATTACACCACCACCAGCAGCCTGAACCGTTGATACAAGGCAGGATGGATCCATGCTTTCATGTTGTTGACGCCAAATTCTGACCCTACCATCCGAATGTCGCAGCAGAAATCGAGACTCATCAGACCAGGCAACATTTTTCCAATCTTCTGTTGTCCAATTTTGGTGAGCCTGTGCGAATTGTAGCCTCAGTTTCCTGTTCTTAGCTGACAGGAATGGCACCCGGTGTGGTCTTCTGCTGCTGTAGCCCATCTGCCTCAAGGTTCGACGTGTTGTGTGTTCAGAGATGCTCTTCTGCATACCTCGGTTGTAATGAGTGGTTATTTGAGTTACTGTTGCCTTTCTATCAGCTCGAACCAGTCTGGCCATTCTCCTCTGACCTCTGGCATCAACAAGGCATTTTCGCCCACAGAACTGCCGCTCACTGGATATTTTCTCTTTTTCGGACCACTCTCTGTAAACCCTAGAGATGGTTGTGCGTGAAAATCCCAGTAGATCAGCAGTTTCTGAAATACTCAGACCAGCCCGTCTGGCACCAACAACCATGCCACGTTCAAAGTCGCTTAAATCACCTTTCTTCCCCATTCTGATGCTCGGTTTGAACTGCAGCAGATCGTCTTGACCATGTCTACATGCCTAAATGCATTGAGTTGCTGCCATGTGATTGGCTGATTAGAAATTTGCGTTAACGAGCAGTTGGACAGGTGTGCCTAATAAAGTGGCCGGTGAGTGTATATACACAGACACACACACACACACATAACAATATTAATATAATGTTGACCAGAATAAGATGGTCAACAATGATAAACTTATTTCAACAACACTGAAATAGTAAGCCTCATGATGTCTGGATGTAAAACAGAACCCATTGCCAAGCTTGACACTTCTTGCAGTGTACACCCTGCAGGTGCGATTCCGCCTCGACGCTAAAGTGTAAAACAATAGAGTGAAGAAGGTGCAGAACAACTCAAAATCAAACAAATGGACAAACGACAGCAGCTCGGCAAAATCCGAGCGCCTCTCAGGTCTTCGTGCTAGCATCGTAGCTTCGTGTGCAAACGCAGCCGGCGCCTTTTCTGAGATGACAGCGAGGCAGTCTGAAGCGGCGGCAGCTGAAGAGAAGGAACGCCAATTTGTCTTGACACGTTTAAATGCAGACTTGATCGTGTTTCAAGACGCGGCTCTGTTAATGGACATGCTGAGTGTTGGCCCTTTACGAGGCCACACCACAGAACCCTTTTTAAGGGTTTGGTTACCAACACTTAGCTCTTTGACCTTGCCATCACCAGTGGTAAAGTGGATTATTGACGGGTCCATGTAAACTTGATGAGTCAAATATCCAGAGGAGTTGAATCAAGTGCAACTGGACTTGGTATATATCCGTGAAGACGTTTCGCCTCTCATCCAAGAGGCTTCCTCAGTTCGTGCCTTTCTGACTAGACCAAGCTAGTCTGACTGGCTGGTGATGAAACTCAGATATTTATCCTCTTTAGAGTCGTTATCAGAGCTATTGATGTCCATGGCTCTTTTTGTTCCGATGTTTAGCAACGCCCGTCGTTATCAGAGCTATTGATGAGCATGGCTGTTTGTGATCCGATGTTAAGCAGCGACGGTCGTTGGGGTGTTAGTTTCGACTTCATTAGTGCTCCAGTCAGTGGTCATGAGTCGTTGGAGCCGTTAGTGAGCGACTGTTGTTCTTGGAGGCTAGGCTTCTTCAGTCTCCTGGGTAGAGATGAAAGGACGGCATTGTAAGTGGGAGATAGATGGTGTCGCAGACCTCCTCCTCTGTTGAGGGATGGTTTTCCAGTTTCGCATAGGTGGCTTCCTTAACCCCTCTTTCAAACCATCTATCTCCCCTGTCCAAAATGTGTACGTTGCTGTCCTTGAAGGAGTGTGTCTTCTCCTTTAGGTGTAGATAAACTGCTGAGTCTTGTCTTGAGGAGTTTGGCCTTCTGTGTTGGGCCATCCGTTTGTGTAGTGGTTGTTTGGTTTCTCCTATGTATAGGTCAGTGCAATCCTCATTGCATTGTACGGCATACACCAGATTGCATTTATATATATATATATATATATACACATACACACACACACACACACACACACATATATGTGTGTGTGTATATATACATAAAATATATATATACACACATTTTTTTCCTACATGAATCAATCAATCAAATTGCATTTTATATAGTGCTTTTCTTAATATTCCGGTCCTCGTTTGTTGAGCACTTTTATCTACACCATTGATGGTTTGGGGGGGGGGGGACTATATATAGTTATATATAAATGGAACACTCAACGGTAGGGACAGTGCTTAACAAATAAGGAGCAAAATAATCCAGTTAGTCAAGTAAAATAAAATAAATACATAGATAAATAAAATGAACCATATATAAATATATATATATATAAAAATCAAAAAAGATAAGTTAGCTAGTTTTGTCTTGATGCTTTTTTTTAAAGTTGGGCTGGTTGACGTCGGCCACGTGTTTTGGAGGAAATATTACAACCATCATTTCAGGTCTCTGAAATGTTCTGAAGCCCTTCTCATCGTTTTATTTTTATTCATAGAATTATTGTGCCGTCCAGCTGATCAGATGCCTTGTTTCTTTTTGAATCTCCGTTTCATCCGTGGTGCTCGGCGCAGCTTGGTTGGGGTGAACATTTCGAATGAGCACAGACGGCCAGCCTGCTGCCTAAACCAGGGGTACATGGCCATGTGACACATTCAGACCAGCCGAGTGACCCTGATTGTTTTTGTCTTTTTTGTGTTTGTTTTTATAACTAATGTATTCAGGCTGCTACGTTTTCAATCTTACTCCTTATTTTACTTCTTTGTGTAGCCTTAATGTTAAAATGCTCAAGTGCCCCGGTCCTGTTTTTCATAGGTAAATGCATGCTCACCTGCACACACACACACACACACACACACACACACACACACACACGGTCCACAGACGTGCAGGTTCAAGTTATTACCTGCCACAACTACTTAATTTGCACATTCATTCAGACAAATGCAGTAAACACTCCAGTTTGCTTTTTCAGCTTAGCAGCAAGGTGTCACTAATCCACCAACCTGTCCTGTTTGTCCTTTCCCATCTTCCTTTTCTCTTAGCCTCTCTCCCCCCCCCCCCTCTCTATCGCTTTCTGTCTGTCTCTGTCCTTGTCTTTTTCTGGGTATCCATCTGTCTGTCTGTCTCTCTCGCTCTTTTGCTCTCTCTCTCTCTTGCTGTCTCTTTCTGTCTGTCTCTGTCCTTGTCTTTTTCTGTGTATCCATCTCTCTCTTTCACTCTCTCGCTCTCTCTCTCAATTTCTCACTCTCTCTCATACAGTATTCAAAGTCAAATGCACAAATTCAGACCTCTGACACACACACACACACACACACACACACACATTAAACGTGCACGCACACACACATACACACACACATTAAATGCGCGCGCACACACAAACACACACACATGCTAAACACAGACTCCGGCAGACGTGGCAGTGACATGATACATGATGAACACATCGCCAGTGATTTATAATAACCGGCTTCGGAGCGACGGCGTGGCGGGGGAGGAAATTGAACAAACAGGCCGTGTTATCTGTCACCACATGACCCGCGTCAGGCTCAAGCAGCTGCCTGTCAGGTACAATTGACTGCACCACTGATATATTAGACCTTAATGGCGGCGGGGAGAAAAAAGGAGCCCTTAACGATTGCCTTTGCTGGGCAAGCGAAGGTCCCGCCGAGGGCACCATTTCAAAAAGGAAGTGAAGAATCTCCTGAAGCAGCAAAAACACACACACACAAAACCCAAATATTTGATGTAGACCCGACTATAGCGCTGTCTTTTGATATTCAATTAGCTTCTTTTGGGGGGGGGATTAGAGGAGGTCTTCAGATAAGTGAAGTTAAGTAGGATTGGGTTTATCACATTTGTGATGTATTAAACGTTTCTTGTTTGTTGATATTCCACAGAGCTATAATGACAGAGATAACCGCTGTGATTTTTCCCAGGAAGTCTTATTTTGCGACAGAATTGGACAAAAGTGTTTTGAGTATACAAAGAATTTTAAATTTGACTTGCCCGCACTGTGTTTTTAACATTATAAAGTTTATACAAACAGATAATAAACAGGTTTGACTAAGTAAGTCAGATTAAGAATGAATTAAAAATAGAGATTGAGGGGGCGTCCGGGTAGCGTAGCAGTCTATTCCGTTGCCTACCAACACAGGGATTGTCGGTTCGAATGGCCCTGTTATGCCCATTACCTCCGGCTTGGTCGGGTGGCCCTACAGACAGGTCAGGGCGCCTGTTCGAGGGGGAGGGGGAACTGGGGGGAATAGCGTGATCCTCCCACGCGCTACCTCCCCCGGGGGAAACTCCTCACTGTCAGGTGAAAAGAAGCGGCTGGTGACTCCTCATGCATCAGAGGAGACGTGGTAGTCTGCAGCCCTCCCCGGAACGGCAAAGGGGGTGGAGCAGTGACTAGGATAGCTCGGAAGAGTGGGGTAATTGCCGGATACAACTGGGGAGAAAAAGGGGGGGATCCCCCCCACACACAATCCCCCCCACGCACAAAAAACAATGGAGATTGAAGGACTAACATGATCTCCATAAGAACACAACAGCAGTGATGGAAAGTAACCAAGTATAAGTACTTTGTTATTGTACTTAATTACATTTTTCAAGTATCTTTACTCAAGTATATATCGGAAACTTTCAACTTTTACTCCTTTACATTTCTGACCCAGTAACAAGACTTAATTTACACTCAACAAAAATATAAACGCAGCACTTTTGTTATTGAAATTTTCACAGGTAGCAAAAGAAATCCCAAGATTCTTTGCATGTGAACAATAAGATTATATCTTTCAAGTACTGTTGACAAATTGAGAAAAAAGTTTCGAATTTAATAAAATTCAGAATCAACATCCATCCACTGGACAAGGACAATAAAAAGATACTCTTAAGGATAAACAGTTTTTGTTGCGCAACACCAAGTCACTGATGCCACAAGTCATGTGAGAATGTGCCTTTGGCATGCTCGCTGCAGGAATGACCACTAATGAATGTTCATTTCTTCTTGCTTCAGAGCTTTTGGCAGTTTGTCCAACTGCCCTCACAACCGCCGACCACGTGTGGCCAACCCAGCCCAGGCCAGGACTGCCACATCCGGCTAATACACCTGCATGATGAGCAGCCACTCAGCCACTCGCTGCAGGGAAGCTCATCTGTGTCCTTGACATCCTTTCTGTGGTATTTATGACTGCAGTTCGGTGCTGTAACCAACATGACTGGGCAAGCATTCCATTTTCAATGGACACTGCCCCACTGTAGACAAGTAATGTTCACAGATGAATCCCGGTTTCAGCTGTGCTGGGGAGATGGCAGACAGCATGTATGGCATCATGTGGGTGAGCGAATTCCTTATGTCAGTGTTGTAAACAGATTGGCCCATGGTGGCGGTGGGCTTATGGTATGGGCTGGCACATCCTATGGACAACAAACACAAGTGCATTTTATTGTTGGCAAATTGAATGCACAGATGATGAAATCCTGAGACTCGTTGCTGTGCCATTCGTCGCCGCCATACCTCATGTTTCAGCAAGACAACGTGCGGCCCCATGCTGCCATGATCGCTACACAATTTTTGGCAGCTCAAAATGTCCCAGTTCTTGCATGACCTGCATACTCACCAGACATGTCGCCCATTGAGCATCTTTAGGATGCTCTGGAACGGCACATATGGGAGCGTACTCCAGTTCCCACCATGATCTGAGAACTTGGCAGAACTGTTGTAGAGGAGAGGGACACCACTCCGCAGGTCCAAACCAGCACTTTGATGTGCTGCGCCTGACAAATGGTGGTCCCACCAGATACTAATGTTTAAATTCTTTTGTTTTGAGGATATTTGTTGCCCACAGAGCCATATCTGTAACCCGAAAGCTAGTGAAACCAATAGACAAGTGTCTAATGCATCTATTTAAGTTGACTGATTTTCATTCAGCAATCGGAAACACTTTTTGATTTCATTTCATGTACTTGCATACATGAAATGAAACAAAATATCATTTCCCCCAGCCCACAGTAGTGCAGCACAAAGACAAAAACCTATCCAGAAACTACAAGACCACATACTATATCCAAACTAGAACACAAAATTCCAAACTAAGAACACACATTTCCAAACTAAGAACACGTATATCCAAACGAAACACATATGTCCAAACTAAGCAACAAAAAAATCACTGTCCAAGGTAACGAACGCCAGCCAGGATGACTGTCGGAACTGCCTGTCTGCATGGGCTAGCAGTTAGCTTAGCCTGCCCCGCTTCCGCATCCTGTCAGACCGCCCTTGGTCAGTTCTCTTTGGGCGCAGCTCTGGGCAGGGCCGTGGTCCTTGGGCCCACCAGACACAGCAGACCAGGCTCCCTCAGCCAATACAGCACCAGCTATCCCAGCCAGACACCCTTGACACACCTCCTCGCACTCCACATGACAACACCAAAAACAGTCATTGCTAGGCGAGGCTGCCACCAGACCGCCCTCGGTGTTTCCTCTTTGGGCACAGCTTCGGGCAGGGCCGTGGTCCCTGGGCTCACAGGACGCAAACTTAGACGCAGAAGACACAAACTTGGATGTGGACAAAGACACTGCATGCACGGTACTGGGTGAGGCCGCAGCAAACGTGAATTCACGCCATCTTCCTGCACCAGTACTGGGTGAGGCTGCTGCAAATGGGAGTTCACGCAGCCATTCATTAAATTTGAATCAATAAAATCTTTGAAGCGTTCGAGTACTGTGTTATATATTTTTGTTGAGTTCAAATCAGTGTTTATATTTCTATATAGAGGGCAAAAGGAACCAATACACCAAACCAATTCTACAGTTCATTAAAATGTTCTAAAAGTAACTTCGAATTCTCAATTCACTCACTTGTTTTTTAAAACATTTAGCAATATTTTTTTCCACCTAATTGCAATTCATTGTATAAATCAACTTGGAGAAAAACATCTCATTGTAATTCATAGACTCTTTGGTGTTAACAAGTGGAAATTTGTTTTTTGTTATTAGATCTGGGTCAGGGCCTGGATTTATCATCTAACATCTAAAAGAACTCATCAATGATTCATTAGGTTCATATCCCTGTGAATTACTCTGACACCACCACCTATACTGTTTCATTTTGTAAAATGTTAACAGGTAAGGCATTAGCACTCATCTGCAGGGAAAAGGCACTGTAGACCTACTTTAAACTATATTAGAGGCTTTGTTATCTGATATCAGGGCACCAAATATGACAATTGCCTTTAACACAGCATAGTGGCGGAACTAGAGTTTTATACATGGGGTGACCAAGACTACTCAGGGGGTCCATAGACCTTGACAGAAAATTAGTGTATATAACCTCAACTAACCTGGCATCCGAGAAGCATGAATGAATCCAATGATTACTGATTAGAGGTAGAAGTGATAATTCACTTAACCCGGAGTTCTTCAATGTGGCAGATCGTGTGGTCCACTAGGGTTACTTAACTAGAATTATTTAACATACAATGAATAGCCTGTGTCTCTACCTCGGAATTGCAGCTCAATTTCTTACGGACACACACAGTACTTCACCCACATACTGGGGAGACTTGGGTTGGGTCACTCTGTTTTTGACCAATGTTTTTTTTCTCTGTGATTGACTGACTTTTTTCTGTCATTTATTCATTCTGAAAACACAAAATATGCCTGCACAAAACACTGTCAAGCAGAAATGGACTTGAAAAAGAAAATTAATTTTGGTGCCCACCAATATTACAAACTTAATGTTCCCTGCAATTATTGGAAGGTTGTTTTTATTCAAAAACATAAGTTTTCAACAACCCCTATGTAACATCTAGTAAGTGCATATTTGTTCGTTACACAAGCCCTACTCTGCAGTAAATAACCTACTCTTGTAAATAACCAAAGCGTCACTGTCATCAGTGCATATGCTCCAACACTTGACTCACAAGATGAAGTAAAGGAGACCTTCTATGCCGACCTGGACAATGTTCTCACCAAAGTCCCAAGGAGGATAAGATCATTCTGCTTGGAGATTTCAGTGCCAGGGTGGGATGAAATTACAACTTGTGGAGAGGCATAACTGGCAAGGAAGGAGTTGGAAATACAAATTCCAATGGCATCCTGCTGTTAACAACATACTCAGAACACAGCCCAATCTTCACCAACACTCTTCCGCCAGCAGAACAAATTTAAAACAACCTGGAGGCACCCTCGTTCGAACATTTGGCACCTCATTGACTACATTATCATCCGTCAAAGAAACCGATGCAAGGTATTTAACACTAGAGTCATGATCAGTGCCAATGACTGCTGGACTGACCACCACCTTATCTGCTCCACCCTGTCCATCCAACTTCACCAGAAGTTGGTGCAGGTTGCCTACCAACACGGGGATCACGGTTCGAATCCCTGCGTTACTTTTGGCTTGGTTGGGAATCCCTACAGACACAATTGGCTGTGTCTGCGGGTGGGAAGCTGGATGTGGGTATGTGTCCTGGTCACTGCACTAGCGCCTCCTCTGGTCAGTCAGCACATCTGTTCAAGGGGGAGGGGGAACTGGGGGGAATAACGTGATCCTCCCACGCACTTTGTGCCCCTGGCGAAACTCCTCGCTGTTAGGTGAAAAGAAGTGGCTGGCATTTGGTAGTCTGCAGCCCTCCCCAGATCAGCAGAGGGGGTGGCGCAGTGACCAGGACAGCTTGGAAGAGTGGGGTAATTGGCCAGATACAACTGGGGAGAAAAAGAGGGAAAACTTCAAAAAAAGAAAAGAAAAAAAGAAGGGTGCAGAAAAAGCAGAGCCACCCAAAGCTCAACCTTGAAAGATTTACTGATACCTCCTGTCATCAACAGTTCCAGGCCATGCTCACTCAGTACATCAGTGCCCAAACAGTATCCAGATGATATTGAAAGCCACTGGGGTATGCTCAGGACTGCAATCACTGGCACCTGTGAAACCTCTCTTGGACATGAAATGAAGAACCACGAAGACTGGTTTGACGAGAATGACCTGGAAATCCAATGGTTAATCAACATCAAGAGCAAAGCCTTTACCATCTGGCAGAATGATATCAACTGCCAAAAGAAACGAGCTGCCCATGCAAGAGCAAAATTAGCCATCCAAAGCTGGGTCAGGGAAATGAAGAACCAGTGGTGGACGGAGAAAGCGCTTGAGATCCAGCACCTTGCAGATGCTGGGAATACTAGAGGCTTCTTCAGTGCTACTAAAGCAATATACGGTCCAAGCCACCATGTCTGTCTCCCCTTCACTCCAAAGTTAGCCATCCAAAGCCAGGTCAGGGAAATTTAAGAACCAGTGGTTGACAGAGAAAGCCCTTGAGATCCAGTACCTTGCAGATGCTGGTGATACTACAGTCTTCTCCGATGCTACTAAAACAATATATGGTCCAAGCCACCACTGTCTTAACCCCCCTTCACTCCAAAGTTAGCCGTCCAAAGCCGGGTCAGGCAAATGAAGAACCAAGGGTGGACGAAAAAAGCCCTTGAGATCCAGCACCTTGCAGATGCTGGGGATACTAGAGGCTTCTTCGATGCTACTAAAGCAATATACGATCCAAGCCACCATGTCTAACCCCCCTTCACTCCAATTTGTAAGATTACAATTCGTTGTAAGAATACAATGTCAAATAAAGACGCTTTCATTTCAAATATAGTGACTTTCAAGAGCAGCAAGATGTGCCTCAAGAGTACCGATACCCATCAAGAGCAGCCAGATGCCCCTCAAGAGCAACCGGATGCCCCTCAAGATTACTCGGATGCTCCTCAAGAGCAGCAAGATGCTCCTTGAGAGCACCCAGATGCCCCTCAAGAGCAGCAAGATGCCCCTCAAGGGCTAATCTTTATGCAGGCAATGTTTATATTCCAAATGTACTGGTGTAATGTGATTTCTAGGCTGCAAGATAGTCATTGCATATTTTACAAATACAGCTTAAAGAACTAGCAGACTGGAGTTCAATGATGAATCAAACCCAAGTGCAGTAGTTCACACAGGTGAAAAGTACTTTCTAGTTTGAGATGAACAGTGTCTAGATTAGGAAACATCTGGAACTGGTCAGCTGGCTCTTGACCTAGGACCATGATATCTCCTGTAATAGAAGTGTAGTATTGTTACCATCTAAATCTTTACCCTTGAATGATATTTTGGGCAGTTTTTTTAAAGCAACTACTTTTTTTTAATTATTATTACTGCTGTTAATTACAGGGGTGTTCATTCAGTGGAGACGCTGCATTTTGAAAAATCTTTAAGAAAAAGAAATATCCTATAATGTCAGTATACTAAAACTGAGTTGTAATAGTTATATTAATATGTGCATTGAAATTGTATTTAGTTGAAGAGTGCATTAAATATGAGCCATTGGGAATTTTTTTGTCATAAAGTTGAATTATTTAGAATAGATATAGTGAGATTAAACAGAAATGAGTGCATTTTCTATAAACTACCGACTACTCTACCTGGTTTTGCAGATTTGCCGCATACCTTGTTAAATGTAACAGGAGACTTCGGTGAATTTTTTTGTGCTTCAGTTTATTTGATACGTACATATGACACAAGGTAGAAAACCAAACTCAATATCTCTCTTCTGATCCTTGGTTGTTAATGTTAAGAGACGAGTTAAGAGACAAGTTTTAATATTCACGTTTGTGTATAAGTTATTATGTACGCAAGAAGTATTAAGAT
The DNA here is from genome assembly GCF_029633865.1 of Lampris incognitus. NCBI lineage: Eukaryota > Metazoa > Chordata > Actinopteri > Lampriformes > Lampridae > Lampris > Lampris incognitus. Next base: position 7,526,201 of record NC_079213.1, read on the forward strand.
GACATGAATGTGGCCGTTTAATGAATAATCTACATTCAAACAAACAAAATGCCATCAATGTCTACCTGTGATTTGATTATTGTATATATTGATATTAAACTAAGAACCAGATATGTACCATACGAGAAATCAATTGACTTCGAGCAAAATTTTAATAAGTATCTACTTTATTGCACATTATAAATAGGGGAAATATTTTAGGATCCATCAGGTCGCTGCACTAGCATTTCCTCTGGTCGGTCAGCGTGCCTGTTCGGTGGGGGGGGGGGGGGAATAGCATGATCCTCCCACGTGCTACGTCCCCCTGATGAAACTCCTCGCTGTCAGGGGAAAAGAAGCGGCTGGCGACTCCACATGTATTGGAGGAGATGTGGTAGTCTGCAGCCCTCCCCTGATCGGCAGAGGGGGTGGAGCAGCGCCCAGGTGGCTCGGGAAGAGGAAGGTAATTGGACGGGTACAACTGGGGAGAATAAGGGGAGAAAAATCCACAGAATTTTTTTTTTACATATGAATAAAATCTATAAGCCGTCACACAAATTTTGACAGTCCAGATGATGGGCTTAACAAAATTAATAAATCCTGTAGAGGTCGTCTTATCAGTGGCAGAAATATCAGGCATGGACACTTCACCATCGTTGGAGTTGGGCTTTAAGACACTTAGCAATCCATCCATCCATTATCCAAACCGCTTATCCTGCTCTCAGGGTCGCGGGGATGCTGGAGCCTATCCCAGCAGTCACTTAGCAATACTGTGTAAAAATACTGTTTACTGTAGGGATGAAATGAACTCCATCACACAAAAATAGCCCAGGAGTGGTGGCAGATAATGCAGTGTGGAAGACTTGCAGGTGATGGAAGTCCGAGCTGGATGCCGATGACATCCCCAGGTCATTCAACTGCAGTGGATGAGGACGACATCTGGTAATGCTCTTACTGGTAGTGAAGAAGGTTATTCATCTCAGAACAACCCAGATGTCATCCACACCCATGTTGGTCATGCTCGCCACAGCTCTCTAATCCCCATGCTGGACTGATGATCCAGACTCTGGCTGTGGATTGAAAATACATTGCAGTAGGGCTGATGTATCCTAATGTAGGGTAGTGCCAAAAAGTGAAAATTGGAAACCCATGACTAGCTACCATATGTTAATATGACGGCAGTGTTCTCCTGTTTTAGAAATGCTGAATAGAATTATATCGTCCAAAACGGTCTGCTATAGTACCTTAAAAAAAATAGCACTCGTGTGGTATTTTGTGGGTGCAGCATGGTCAAGGCTGTCAGAATATATTTCTCTGGAGGGGAGAGAATCAACATTTAATCATTGCAATAAATCTCTGTTGATCGTGATGCTAGCCATCAACACTGAAATGGCAGTGGCAGTAATATCACATATCAATCAATACCACTGTAATGTGATGTAAACGTGCTGCATTTAGACAAAAGGCTCACGTTAATTTCCATCTGCTGTTCCTGGAATGAACACATTAAGGTAGCACACTGACACAGTAGTAATAGCTTTTCAATATAGTAAATGAATTGTATTTCACTGTCAGTTAATGCTTAATGCACTAAGTTAATATTAAGTTAGCTAATGTAAACAATGTGAATTCACAAAACCAAGTTTCAATAACAAATGTCATGCGAGTCCTGGCAATAGTAGCTAGATTACTGTTACTACAGCTAACGTTAGATGTGGACATGTGGCTAATTTCTATGCTTATTTTGCATAATAATAATTGGGTAGTGACCGAAAGAGTGGGATCGTGGATACAAGCGATCCTCCATAGGGTGTCTGAGCTCAGCCTTAGGGTGAGGAGCTCGGACATCCAGGGGGAGCTTGGAGTAGAGCTGCTGCTCCTTTGTGTGAAAGGAGCCAGTTGAGGTGGTTTGGCCATCTGATTAGGATGCCACCTGGGCGACTTCCTTTGGAGGTTTTCCAGCCACATCCAACTGGGAGGAGACCCTGGCCGGGGTAGACCCAGAACTCGCTGGAGGGACTACATGTCCAATCTGGCCTGGGAATGCCTTGGGATCCCCAAGGCGGAGCTGTAGGGCATTGCTGGTGAGAGAGACGTCTGGAGTGCCCTACTTAGCTTGCTGCCACCGCGACCCGACCCCAGAGAAGCGGCTGATGATGAGATGAGATGAGATTTTGCATAATGGGGTTGACTACCTTGAAGTATGACAGCTATCTTCTTTAGCATGCTTGCTAGCACCAGGTCCGTGTTGCAGTTAGCCAGTGTGAACCTCAGATGAAAAGGGGGGGGGGGGCATCCTCAATGTGGGTGGAGTCAAATGTTTGACTCTGCCCACAGTGAGCACCACACATTGCTGTCAGGGGTACTTGATGTCATTGAGCCGGGGAGACAATGCCAAAGACACTTTATTTGGCATTGTATTACATACAACAAAATTCCTTTGCATTTAACCCATCCTGTATTAAGAGCAGTGGGCAACTGCCATGCAGCACCCGGGGGCCCAACTCCAATTCTTCTTGCCATGCCTTGGTCAGGGGCACAGACAAGAGTATTAATCCTAACATGCATGTCTTTTGATGGTGGAGGGAACTGGCGCACCCAGGGAAACCCCACAGTAGACACGGGGGAGAACATGTAAATTCCACAATGAAAGGACCTGGGACGGTCTGGGGCTTGAACCCAGGACCTTCTTGCTGTGAGGCACTAGTGCTAACCACTGGGCCACCGTACCGCCCCAGGAGGGGGGCTAACTTTGATTGTTGTGTTTATAAACTGCAACCCACAAATCCTACTTATTCTACCTTTTGAGTAAAAGGCCAGAGTACTTCTTCCACCGCTGCAACACAAAACCATCTGCTTTCAACAGGCGGGAAAATCCCACCACAGATCATATCAGTCTCTTCCCAGTCTGCTTCACCATCAGCAGGTGGAAATATTGTACGAAGCCCGTCAACACCATCATCAGGAGGCGGAAACAAAAGCCAATGACACTATTCCTGGCTGGACCGCAACAGCGGGGCCAGCCCCACATATGCGGTTGCCTGTGAGTGAGTGATGGAGTTTCACCATTGGTCGGACGGCCAGGTTGGAGTTTCCCCATTGGCCGTTGCTCTTTAAAAATGAATCTGCGTGAACAGTTTTCTATTACGTCATCAGCTGTTCACGGAACCGATGTCAAAACAGCCGCTTTTTAAACGTAGTCGCGTAAAAACTGCTGTTTAATGTAAATGTAATCGCGGCCCAGCCATATACTGGGTTTTAACCGAGTCTTGCTTCATCACACCTGATGATTTGTCTTCTGCAGCAAAAACAAAAGCATTGGTTATGCCGCGGCAAATCGCAACAAACACAACGCAACTCACATTTGCATGTTACAGATCTGAGTTGTGCGACTTAAAGGGCATCTTATGAGACGGCGGCGGCGGCGTGGTGAAACGGTGCTTATTGGCGTTAGCAGAGCATCCGCACACTGAACATATGTTCCAACACATGGGCCCCCGGGAAGAACGTGGGTTTTCCGTCACACTGAGTTTGGGGTGTCCTAACCGGGTTTAAAATATCTCAAAATGACAATCCAGCATGTGACTGAACACGGGTAAACACGCCAGCCTTTCAAGCCACAGCTGGGAGGAGAGGCTCAGATGTGGGGGTGAAATGGACGTGGTAGAGGAGCATTCAGATTTGCATGCCGGTGTCAACTTGACGCACACTTCAGCCGGGCCTGATTTAATGGGGTTTTTTTCCCCCACTCCAGTTTAAAAAAAAAAAATCCATGCAAATCCCCGGTGGCAAGAACTAGTGTGGCAGTTCTGAAGTATGACATTATAACTGATATTGTCGTATTGCCTCATACACAGACCGTGTATTGTTTACCAAGGTCTGCACATACTGACAGGATAATGAGCAGAAAACACTTCAGTCTTTTTAGCTTGTTTACCAACACTAATGCTGCTTTTTCTCTTGGATGTTGAAAACAAAATAAATTCTTAATTATTGTTGCAATATCACATGACTTTACCTGAAGCACCGCCATTTTTTTGACGTCGTTAGTCTAATTTATGGACTCATAAGTTAATTTGTGTAGGAACAGGAACAGCTGGGTTTCATCTCGATGGTAATGTGTTCCCTGTATATTAGCTCTCAGTATTTTTTACATGACATCTTCTTCGTGGAAGTGTTGAGCTGATGATTACTTCTTCACCGTGTTAGCGTGGGCTAGCTGTTTAGCATGGGTTTAGTGTTTTACTCCCCAACTTACTGTGGAGATGGACTGAGCAGGGACCTCTGATGGCCCAGATTGGTTGAATGATGGGTACCACCTGGCATTGCCATGTGACCGCTCTGGATATTACCTGGATGGTGAAATGTGGCTTAGAAGAAACTCAGACTGTGTTTCGACACAAACCAACCGTCGAAGAATAAAGCGCCAAATTAACGTCAGCCATTTCTCCTTTCCACGTGGTCTTTTTGTCGGGTGTGTATTCTTATTGTGAAATATGAGTACAGGTACAGATTTTCACAGCCTGTAGGAGTTTTATGGGATTTTGATTTTGCTCGGAAAGTGGCGTTATCAACAACAGTCAAACAAAATGATAAAAAAAAGACAAAAAAATTGTCATCACATGGGTAACTCTTCACAGTTTGGATGCTACAGAAAAAGCTGATTTTTTTAGCTCAATTGTGCAGTGGTTAGCGCGGTCGCCTCACAGCAAGAAGGTCCTGGGTTCGAGCCCCGGGGTAGTCCAACCATGGGGGCTGTCCCGGGTTGTTCTCTAGTTTGCATGTAGTTTGCATGTTCTCCCCGTGTCTGCGTGGGTTTCCTCCGGGTGATCCGGTTTCCTCCCACAGTCCAAAGACATGTAGGTCAGGTGACTTGGCTGTACTAAATTGTCCCTAGGTGTGAATGTGTGTGTGTGTGTGTGTGTGGGGGGGGGGCCCTGTGATGGCCTGGCAGCCTGTCCAGGGTGTCTCCCCGCCTGCTGCCCAGTGACTGCTGGGATAGGCTCCAGCATCCCGTGACCCCAATTGGGATAAGCGGCTTGGATAATGGATGGACTATATGCTTGTTGTTGCACCTGACCTTTGACCTTAAGGGCCAGTCATACCACACCTTTATGTTCCATTGACTTCTCGTGACCCTGAGAGCAGGATAAGCGGTTTGGATGGTGGATGGATGTGTAGCATGAATATTCCTGCAGAGATGATTTTTCGAGTGATTCTTGCCAAAATTTGGTGAGTTTGAGTACGGGGTAATCTTCAGGATGAGCTGGAACATGTTTAATATGTCTATTTAAATACAGACTGTAGGTGTAAATGGGATCTTTATGCAATTTCTGCCCAGGTTGTAGCATACGATGTTATTTATCCACGCTGCATTTACACCCGTTTACTTAAATAGGTCTCTGGTATGCAGTATCTCCCTCATGTGCAGATGTAATCCTCACCTAACTTTCCTGGTGTCATGTTCTGGAAAAGTCGTCAAATGGGAGTTGAGCAGATGGTTTTTACATAAGGTGAACTATCAGATACTTATTTCATACTTAAAAAAGCTTCTTGAGTGAATCTGAGTTGTGCCACTTGAGCGAATGGGTTTAAATCCTTCCTGTTGTCCTGTTACTCAGTACACCGGTCAGAAAAAGTAAAGATACAATAAAAGAATAAAAATCCAAGTATGAGCAATATTCAAGGTGTATCATAACACACGTACGTAGGCCGTGATGAAGTCTGCAATATTCGGTACACGGTGTTAACACGGTGTTAAGAGTAGAAATGAACCGGGCAGGACACAGTGATTAATGATAAGTAGTAAATAATATTTCACTTGAAGTTGCACATCAACATGATTGTGTTACTGCACTTGGTAGGTGCTGCAGCATACTGGAAGTGACTCAGACCACCTTGTGAAGTTTAATGAGTTGACTCACAGGATTCTCACCTGGGCTTTTATGCGAGTTGCCTCTGCTGATCCGGGGAGGGTTACAGACTACCACATGTCTCCTCCCATACATGTGGAGTCGCCAGCCGCTTCTTTTCACCTGATGGTGAGGAGTTTCACCAGGGGGACGTAGCACGTGGGAGGGTCATGCTATTCTCCCCAGTTCCCCCTCCCCCTCGAACAAGCACACCACCCGACCAGAGGCGGCGCTAGTGCAGCGACCAGGACACATACCAACATCTGGCCTCCCACCCACAGACACGGCCAATTGTGTCTGGAGAGACACCCGACCAAGCTGGAGGTAACACGGGGACTTGAACTGGCGATCCCCGTGCTGGTAGGCAACGGACTAGACCGCCACACCACCCGGACGCCCATTCTAACAATATTTTAACTTACCAACCATTGAAAAATTAATTTCCATGGCCTCTGCCATTTCTGAAAACGTTAACAACATGCCACAACTCGTGAACTCTGAGCTTTCAGAAAATTTCCATTTCTGAAGTCATGACTCCCACAAGAAGGGGGCGTTCATATGGACTCTTCTCATGAACACGACCCCATTTAAAGGCAGCAAGAATCATTCTGGGAGTTGCAGTATCAAGACAAGCTATTGTGACCGCCAGATGAACTCAAATCCGCCAAAAATGGAGACATAAAGGAAAACCACTTGAAGTCCTGTAGGTTTGCATTTGAGAAGCTTGTCTCATCAAAGGACCTCAAGGTCGGTCTAAAACGTTGCACGTTTTCCTTGACAGGATACCTTTTTGCTGAGCGCTGCCAGGCTTCTCTTGTCCTTTTTACGTCTTTGTTTTCTGTTGTTTTTTTAGTGGGCCTGCAAGGCTCAGTACGCCGTAACCTTTCAGCCGTCGATATCAACGTCGAGGGTGTAGAAACGGTCACACGAGGACAGAATGAGGAGTTGACGTGCGCCCTACCTCAGCACTTCTCCAAGGCCTTCTAGTCTGTCAGCATTCCCAGGCCGTCTCTTCATCAAAGGCTTTACTGTACTGCAGGGCAACGTGGAGGAGTGAGTGCACTCGAGTGGACCGCGGCTTTATAATCCGCGTCAAAGACGTCGCTGGGAACCGTCCTCCGCATCAGCGGGTCGTATGACGGACTAAACCTCATGCGGCCTAAAGAGGACTTTACCAATCAATTCTTAATTGCTTCTTCCCCGACGTAAAATCTATAGATGGCTGATGATGAAAGCCGTGGCGGTGAAGTGTCAGGGCGGGACACCGAGAACATTGATTATTGTCCAATAACTGATGGACCTTTTCTAGAAGATGGTGTTTCATGGTGGATTATGTTTATATACGTTATATCTTCCATTTATATGGCTAGATGTTGCATCTTCCAGTTCAGTGTCCCATAATTAGCAGGTGCTCATAACGGGCCTCATCATGCATGGATGTTTTCTTATATGTCTCTTGTATTTGTCCTTGCACAACGCAATAAGAGGACAATAAGAAAATCCTCCGTGGGGTTCATGAAACGTGCCGGCCAGTTTTACTCTTACCCACCCGAGTATGTTGATGAATTGCATTTGATCTTAAATTGGATGCAGGTGCCGGGCATTTTGCAGTTAGCATAAGGAAACACCCCAGTAAACCTATACAAGGGCAGCAGACTTAAGCGTTGTGTGCAAACCACAAAGCAACAGGCCACTGCAGTTTGACAGGTAACCATACAGGTGACGGCAGACAAAAGAAGAAAGAAAGGAAAATACCACCTAAGGGCAGCACAAAGAAAAAGAACTTTTCTTCTTAATGGAGTTGCATTAAGAAAAAAAAAATCAGATTTTCAAGTGTGAGCAGTGGGGTCACCGGTCCAGAAAAGCACAAAGCATGACAAGAGATCACCACTGCAACTCATGCTGTATGTGCAGAAGAAGGAACTCTTAAATTTCAAAAAAACAAAAAACAGGTTCGATCTGAAAATGGACGACTGACTGCTGCCAGGCGCAGTTTGTTGCAGCCATAGGAGGAGGCCAGGAAACTGTCCAAACCGTTAGCGGCACGGTGGCACAGTAGTTAGCGCTGTCGCCTCAAAGCTAGAAGGTCCTGGGTTCGAACCCCGGGGTTGTCCAACCTTGGTGGGTCATCCCAGGTTGTCTTCTGTGTGGACTTTGCATGTTCTCCCCGTGTCTGCGGTGGGATTTCTCCGGGTGCTCCAGTGTCCCCCACCATCATGTTAGGCGTGCATGTTAGGGTTAATACCCCTTCCTGTCTGTGCCCTTGACCGAGGCACGGCAAGACGAACTGGAGATGGTCCCCGGGTGCAGCACAGCGGCGGCCTACTGCTCCTAGCTACACAGCTAGGATGGGTTAAACGCAGAACGTAATTTCCCTACGGGGATCATTAAAGTATCTCAAAATCACCAACAAAAAAAAAAATCAAAACAGACATGGATGAGGACACTGGAGCCATCATTGGAGAAGTCTCTCTGTCGGGGGTGCAGCATGATGGTCCACTGGACAGTGACCTACCACAGCCCGGAAACATCCCGTCTGCACCAGGCAGCACACCCCTCAAGACTATGGTAAGCATCAATCCAAATGTTTAATCCTCAAAGGGAATTTCTCAAAGTTGACTCCACATTAAACGTATATCGATCCCCCCCCCTTTTTAAATCATTGGTATATGAATAAATGAAACAAAAATATATGAATTAACGCTCTTTATTTTATTTTTCAGATGCTTCTAGCCCCAGTGCACCATCCACCTCTCAGAGCAGAGATCATCGGCCCTGCAAAACAAAGAGACGACATTAGAGACTCTGCAGCATCTGTCATCCACCCTGTCGCAAAGTAATGTGACACTCTGAAAGAAATAAACACAACTTTAAAAAAACAAGAACTGAATGGCATTACATTTTTTCTGCCTTGAGTATAGGCCAAGGTCAATTCACGATGTGGTATGTGATCTGCTCTACCAACACGGGGATCGCCGGTTCGAATCCCCGTGTTACCTCCGGCTTGGTCGGGCGTCCCAACAGACACAATTGGCCGTGTCTGCAGGTGGGAAGCCGGATGTGGGTTTGTGTCCCAGTCGCTGCACTATTGCCTCCTCTGGTCGGTCAGGGCGCCTGTTTGGGGGGCAGGGGGAACTGGGGGGAATAGCGTGATCCTCCCACGCGCTACATCCCCCTGGCGAAACTCCTCACTGTCAGGTGAAAAGAAGCAGCTGGCCACTGCACATGTATCAGAGGAGGCATGGGGTAGTCTGTAGCCCTCCCCAGATCCGCAGAGGGGGTGGAGCAGCAACCGGCAAGGCTCAGAAGAGTGGGGTAATTGGCCGGATACAAACCGTCAACCTCCGTGTCTTCAGGCGGTGGCGGGTGGGTTGGGGGCACACCATGTTGCATTGCAAAATTGTGCAGAACACAGCAGGCGATGGTTATTTTGCACACGTTTTCCAGGTGTATATAAGCTCGCCGCCTGCTGTGTCTAGGCATAGCCACTTTCCAGTGAACCAGTCGTGCGCTCCACCGCTTAGCGAGTGCGTGTTAGTCTCAGGTTATAGGCCACCTCCTGCTGGGTCTGAGGGTTGGTAAGTGGTATCATAAGCCACGGTAGTAGTGGATCGCCCTGCTCACCGAAACTAAAAGTTGGAGTACGTTGAAAGGTAATAATGCAGACTTGTGAAAATTCTACCATATTTCAAGCCACCCGTCTCCAGCAGCACCTCGATCCAACCGCATTACCACCAAACTGTTGTGCAGCACGAAAGAGTCGTGCACTGCCCCGAACCAGCGGGCCACCGCGTTCAAGATGTGATTCTGTGCATTGCATATTATTTGGACATCGATTGAATGAAATTGTTTTCTGTTGAGGAAGGGGGACGGATTTGCAGATGCTGCCTTGATGCACGCATTGGGTACAGTGGACTGCTGCAGTAGTATTGAGCAGTTCAGCGACGGCATAAAAATCCCCTTTTACCGGGGTCTGCTGAGCAGCGGTATGTGGAAATGGACTGTACTGTGACGTTAACAGGATGGTGCCCTGGACATGACTAACTGGTGATAGGCGTCTCTCTCTCTGGAAGGTCCCGCTAGCCAGGAAACCGATGGCGGTGGGTACTTGCAGATGAGGTGGCGTCGGATTAGATCGTTTTGTCTCAGATCTAAGTTGAGGCACCAAAACGGCACACAGGGTTTTGAAGAATCCGCCTCGGTAATCGAAAACAGCTAACGGGCCACTGGTCACTGTCAGCAAATCTGCTCGGTCTTTAAATACACGCTGTCTTCTCAAGGCGTGGTTGGCCAACGCATTGAGCAGCAGCAAATGGGCCCTGGCGGGTTCGGTTGGTCACCTCGTCACACTGCTTTATGTAGCTACCATCGTTAATTAATGATGTCTGCTGTCATAATTAATGATTGGACAGCTGTGTGTGTGTGTGTGTGTGTGTGTGTGTGTGCATACCAGGTTGAAACCACCTACCATCTGGGGACATTTTGTGGGTCCCCATGAGGAAAAGGGTCTATTTTAGGGTTAGGATTTGGGTTTAGGGTTAAGGTTAGAATTAGGATTAGGTTAAGGTTAAGGTTAGGCGTATAGTTATGATGGTTAAGGTTAGGTTTAGGGGCTAGGGAATGAATGTTGTCAATGAGGGGTCCCCACAAGTATAGGGAGACGTGTGAGTGTGGGGGGGGGGCATAATTTGTCTAATTTTGTTGTCATTTGGGCTAGACCTAATCATCTTTGGTAAGAGTAAGCATTCAAAATGATTAAATGAATAAATAATTGTAGAACGTTTTTCTTATGTGTTTTCATAAAGTGAATTTCTTTTTCATTAATATTAATGTCATTAATATTTCAGAGCACAGGGTGCAAGTTGTCTTTTGTGCGTATCGGCTTACGTGTGGTCTGGGCGAGGCCACTCTTACATTTCGAGCTTACCTAAGAACAAACGGGGAGTACGCGAGTATTGATGAATGCCACAAAAGTTCTTAAAATTGTTCGCACGCACAATTTCAGGTCAAATCTGTGCAAATGAGCGATTCGTGCATGAGGCCCGAAGTGCTCAGAGCCATGTTTATGTTGCCATCCAGATTTCAAATAGCTTTCAAGCGAATGTTGTTGAGAAGTCTCATGCAAATGAAGGTGTCCGCTGCAGGTCTGTTTGACTAAAGCCCTAAGCGTAGGCTCATGTGTCCCACGTCATGTGTCCCACATCATGTGTCCATCTGTATTTCCTGCCCCACCAGGAAGATGGACGTTAAGAAGTTAAGATGAAGAAACAGTTCATCAAGTTTGGCAAGTGTTTCCATTGCCAATTCAATTTCAATTTACATAAATTCAATAAATTAAACAAAATATACATAATAATAATATTTAATAATTAACTATTTAATAATTAATTATTATAAACAATTAATAATTGCCGATTTAATTAATTTAATAATAATTTACATAAGTTCAATAAATAAAATGATAAAATATAAATAATACAAACAAATAAATAGATAAATAATAAAAATGAAATAATTAAATAAAAATAAATTCAATTTACAGCTTTTCTTTATATCAAATAAAAGGTTTGTCCACCTCAAGGAAGCATAATTTTTATTTTTTATTTGGTATTTTCATTTTTTATTTGGTATTTGCTGTTTTCATCAAGCCTTTTTTTTTTTTTTTATTCAAAACAACAATTCCCATAAAAACATTTGGAGGGAAACGCGATGATGATGCATGGAGAAAATCATTCTTCCCTCCACCGTCTCAGGCTCCAACTGAAAGTGAATGGTAGAGCAGACCTTCTTCTCCATCGTTAACCACAAATTGTAATTTTTTTCTGACTATTCTGCCTTTATAGGATAAGAGAGTGGGGAGTGTGTTGGGTGTAGACATAAGAACTCCAACCAGGAAGTGAGCCAACAATTATGGGAAGTATGGTGTCCAGGAAAAGGGGATAGCGGTCCAGAAATGGTGCTCAGAGCTGTTTTACTGTATTACTGTTGTTTCCTCACATGATAGCTATTTATAACTTATTGGGCTGTCAGGAAGAAGAAATATGAAATGCAAAGAAGAACACCCCACCCCCCCACCCCACCCCCCACCCGTCCTGCTGAGTAGAGTCCGAAACACTGACACCTGGTATGGCACGAGGCGTTCACGGGTGCACGTTTTGTGAGAGCAGCATCCCCGACCAGGAAGTGAACTCTGGAGAAAACTACCTAGCAACAGGATACACACCCACACACAGAGAGACACACACGAACACACACACTTGCTTGCTGGTAGTCCATCGAGTCCGATGATGACATCGTGACACACACACACACACACAGTGCAGTAGCAATGGCAAAGGTGTTGGTTCAACCTGAACTTGGACATGGTTTATGTTGCTCAGTGCAAGCTGGCTGATCTGCCAGAGTGGCACCAGTAAGAAACAATAATGTGTATTTCTGTTTAAGTCAAGTCTGGGTTTACTGGGCTGTGTAGAAAAAGCAGATCAGTGGCTTTCCATCGGGCTTCGCCCCTTAGCTGGCAGATAAGTCCCTGACTGTCCCTGACCTGCCGGAGCCACTTGTCACAGCCTCTTTCAGCCCAGAGAAATGCAGTTTGACTCCGGCTGCTCTTGGCTCGGCTCCTCGGGGGGGCCGTATTAAAAAGGCCTCGCACCGATGTTGACAGGAATACATTTATCGGGATTGTGTCTCCTTTCAAGAGGCGGCTAGGAGGGGGTGGGGAGGGTGTGCAGGCTGGCTGCTGCTGCGGGCCGTCTCGCCTGGCTGGCTCGGCATTTGATCTCTGTACCACCTGTGCTGGATGGGACTGGGCCACGCCGGGGCCGACAGCCGCATGTAGTCTGGAAGAAACATCGCCCCAGTGAGAGAGGCTGAGAGCTTTGGGGCTCTGATCTCTCAGTAAAAATCCATTTGATTTTTGCACCAGCATTATATCATGGACAACTTCTGATTTTTTTCCCCCGTACTCCTCAGCTGTTATGAAAGCTTTTTTTTTTTCCTCCCAAGATGATCACAAGACAGATTACTTCCTTCCCCTTTTTTCACCAAACCTTTTGAATGATGATTAGGCTGGAAGTTATTTTGACTGTATGAATATAAATGTGGACACTGGAGACATTTTAAAGAGCCGGTCTAATGACTTTTATTCAGTCAGACAAGTTTTATTGTGTAATATTAGTAATTTGAGGAGCGTTCATTTTTTCAGTTTCTCGAGGATCATTAGATTTGATGTAACTGTTTTAGCGCCCCCTCTCTGAACGCACCCAATTCTCAGGAGGTTGAGTTCACAAGACTCGGTGTTAACTTGCATGATATTGCTAGGCAACGGTTCAAAAACAGATCAACCGACAGACTGATGATGACAATTCATTGGCTGTCCAATCAAGTCAGAGTATTTGACGATGTCATTTATCACCAGAAGCTGATTGGTTTTCGGAAAGAGTTTGTTGGTTTGTTTGTTAAGAAACAGGGAGGAGAGTTTCTCAAGGGGCTTCAGTCATGTTTTCACAACAGCAGTTCTGACATTTTGGGTAACTTCACCTTTAAACAACAACAAAAAAAAGAGACTGGAAAACCTGATTTTCATTTGGGTGGATCTGTAAAGAAGTGATTCTCATTCATGTCCCATGTAGGCCCACGTGTATTTAGGTTTTCCTTCTAAAAAAAATGCTACGTCAGCCAATTTCACTGATAAACACACCTTCACCCATCAGCGATCAGTAAAATCAGCTGGTGTAGTGTTGGGTTGCAATGTAAACCTGCATATATGTTGCTCTCGGGTCTGCATGGGATTGTTTTAAGATGTCACCTACACAGCATGAAAATCGGACATATTGATACAATATGAGTGATCATGTAAAATGTTCTGTCCTTTTAAGCAATGAAGTGGCATTTTAGTTTATTAGTAGTGTAATGTGAGCTGTTCAGCCAATCACATCACTTTGACAGAATACGCTAAGAGGCGGTCTTAAAAAAAAGAAGAATGTGCGTGTTGTTGAGTTGTTCGGGGAAAGGACTGGTTCAGCACTCGTAGCAACGTCTTTGAGAAGATGCCTTAATAAAGTTGGAATTGAAATGCACAGGTGGTCTGGAGACTGCTTGTGTAAAGTCTACAAACTACGTGAGAGTTTTTGGGGCCTTGCGGTACATTACAAATTGGTGGCAGTGGTGGGATCTTCATGTGGACTACCACTGGCATTAGCTGGTGCAGGCAGGGAAGCTAACCAGCTAGCCACGTCTGTCTTCAGGGACGCTAGCTAGCGACGTAACAGTACGGCGATGGATGAGACAAAAGACAGGAGTGGCAATCGGCAGGCGCGGGCCTCCTCATCAACTCTGACACAAGCACCGGATCGGCACCTGACTTTTATGCCAGAATCTTTTAAAGAAAAGCTGAGTCAGTGGACTGCATGGATCAAGCAGCTTGAGCGAGCTGCTCAAATTAATGGCTCGAGCATATCTGGTAGTCTTAACTGTCTTGTCCTTTTGCTGAGGGTACCGGCCAGAAATTTCTGCAGCAATTTACCACGGAACCTCAAACGGACTTACCGACTTTTGAAAGAGGGTCTGCAGCAGCACTTTGAACCACCAGAGCATGCCAACTGGAACCGTGCAGCCTTTCTGGACCGCAGGCGCAAAGTGGGTAAGAACATAAGAAATTTTGGCTATGATTGTCTAGGCTGGATACCAATGCATATCCAGATTACACTGTAGGCACATGTGATTCTCCTGCACACCATCATTTTATTGCCAATGTTGGGAATGGAAATATCCCTGTACATTTGCACAGCAGTAAACCCAAGACACTAGAAGAAGCTCTACACATGGCTAAAGAACTTGAGTGGATAAGACGGCTTGAGGGCCAGGATGCCTCCCACCACAAGATAAATGTGTTTGGCTCTGTTGAGAATACCAAAGACAAAATTATTGTCCCTAAAGAACTCTTTGAGTCACCGTGTGAGGCTGTTGCACAGCTACAGACCGAGGTCAGGCACCTGAGCAACAGGAATGGGCAACGAACCACGGGAGGAGGCAGATGTCGAACTGGCAGTGAGCAAAGCCAGGGGAGAGAGAGAGCTTGTGTCCCTGGGAGTGACCGAACGCAGTCTTCATCAGTGCCTGACATGGCTTGCTGGTACTGTGGATGCACCATGCATTGAAAAATTGCCCGAATGTGCCCACGGACAACCCGGATGACACACATGACTCTCAGGCTACAGTAGCTTCAGGGGTGGTCGTAGAAGGATTTTGCATACAGGCCAACATAGCAAATGTGGAACGCAACATTATGGTGGATTCTGGGGCCCAAGTCTCAATGGTGCAGGAGAAAGGATAAAGAAATGGCTACGAGTGCCGAGCTGGTGCTTCCCCTGAACACCTCAACAAGCACGTACACTTTTTTTTTCAGACCGCTTCTTAGCGTGTTTTGTCAGTGTAATGTGAGCTGTTCAGCCAATCACATCACTTTGACAGAATACGCAAGAGGCGGTCTTAAAAAAAAAACAAAAAACAGGAAGAAGGTGCGTGTTGTTGAGTTGTTCAGGAGAAGCACCTGTTCGGCACTCATAGCCATTTCTTCGAGAAGATGCCTAACAAAGTTGGGATTGAACTCTACACTGCTTGTGTTAATTCTACAAACTACGTGAGTTTTTGTGGCCTTACAGCACGTTACAGTAGCATCACGGTGTAAAAAACACAAAATAAAGCTTTCCCAAATCTTTCCTTTCACCTGACGTACGGGTTTGTAATGTTGTTTTAAAAGGAGCTGAACTCTATACGCAGTTATTTTGCACTAAAGTAACTAGCCCACTAGTTAACATAGATTAAGGCTTAATTAAGACGAGACAGTCAAGGGGCATCCGGGTAGCGTAGCAGTCTATTCCGTTGCCTACCAAAAGGGGCTCGCCGGTTCGAATCCCCGTGTTACTTAGCTTAGTCGGGCGTCCCTACAGACACAATTGACCGTGTCTGCGGGTGGGAAGCCGGATGTGGGTACGTGTCCCGGTCGCCGCACTAGCGCCTCCTTTGGTCAGTCAGGGGCGCCTGTTGAGGGGGGAGGGGGAATAGCGTGATCCTCCCGCGCACCATGTCCCCCCGGTGAAACTCCTCACTGTCAGGTGAAAAGAAGCGGCTGGCGACTCCACATGTATCAGAGGAGGCATGTGGTAGTCCGCAGCCCTCCCCGGATCGGCAGAGGGGGTGGAGCAGCGACCGGGATGGCTCAGAAGAGTGGGGTAATTGGTTGGCTACAATTAGGGAGAAAAGGGGGGGGGTAACTAGCGCACTAGTAAGCATCAATTAAGGCTTAATTAAGACAGCACGGTCAAACCCTCATTGACTCCCCCTCCCCCCATTGAGAGGTCAGTGGTGATGTAGTAAGTTTGAAATTTCACCTAAGTAACAAATCCATGTTCATGTGATGGTCAGTGTTATTTAGTGCAGTGTGTCGGTTTGGATTGTAAGATGGAGGCTATCAGTTCACACCTTTCCTTGCTGTTTTAACTGTAAAAAGACTTGCTAACCGTTATGGGATGCGTTGAAACTCCCACCTCGTCCTCCCTTCCCATGGCTCATTTCTCCCTCTTTGTTTTTTCACGACGTGACATTCGTCTCTTTCCATCTCACAACACGCTAAGGGGAGTCTCCGCTTCCTTCTCCGCCAACCGGCAGTGTGTGTCTGCAGTCACACACCGTCCACATCCGTGCGACACAATCTCCATACGTTGAATGACATCACGCACCGCTCTCAGTCTGCACATCAACAAGGTTACCAACCACGCTGGCGCCCAGAGGCAGTGGCGGCCACCAGGGGGTGGAGGGACCGCTTTCTCATTACGCTCGGGAATAAACTCATAAACGGTGAGAAGTGACGGCCCTTTCTGCTGCCGTGACGGGGAAATTGTCACGTTGTAAACGGCTGTCACTGGAGGAGGCCCTCGTTACCGTGGAGAGAAATGGGAGGCGGTGCTGAGGAGGCGTTTGTACGACGGTGCACATAAATGGGAAGATGTGAGAGATGGAGACAATCAAGAGGTGACTGAGATGAGTGTGTGTGTGTGTGTGCGCGCACATGTTTTTGTTACCTTTCGGGGATGTTTTCTGGTATAAACACTAACCTTGTCGGCGCCAGTAGTCCTCATGGGGACCAAAACCTGGTCCTATTGAGCAAAAACATCATTTCTGAGGTCCTGGTTAAGGTTGAGGGTATGGCGTCAGTTGAGGTTAGGTTAAGGTTAAGGTTAGGCATGAATTGGTTATGGTTAAGGTTAGGGTTAGGCTGTCCACCATGAATGGAAGTCAATGCAGTGCCCTAATAAGGAGCGCTACGCAAACTCTGTGTGTGTGTGTGTTCTCCTTTTTCTCCCCAGTTGTATCCAGCCAATTACCCCACTCTTCCGAACCGGGGAGGGCTGCAGACTACCACATGTCTCCTCCGATACATGTGGAGTCGGCAGCCGCTTCTCCTCACCTGACAGTGAGGAGCCTCACCAGGGGGACGTAGCACGTGGGAGGATCACGCCACTCCCCTCAGTTCCCCCTCTTCCCCAAACAGGTTCTCCGACCGACCAGAGGAGGCGCTAGTGCAGCGACCAGGACACATACCCGCATCCAGCCTCCCACCTGCAGACATGGCCAACCGTGTCTGTAGGGATGCCCGACCAAGCCGGAGGTAACATGGGGATTCAGACCGGAGATCCCTGTGTTGGTAGGCAACGGAATAGACCGCTACGCTACCCGGATGCCATTGCGGGTCTATTTTGATGGCTTTAGGGTTAAGGTTGAGATTAGGTATAGGGTCCTATTATTTCCACAAAAACCTAATATAAATCACGCAACGGAGACGAGCAGTTTGTTCTGTTTTTAACAACTACTGGACTATTGTAGAGTCGTTCCAGATTTTTCATTTTTAGCAGCTGCTTGGCTGACAATAGACCTCTTCTTCTTCTTTTCGCTTGTTCTGTTCCTCAGGGGCCGCCACAGCAGATTCTATAGTTTCCATCGGTACCATGCGAGGGCACAGCACCAATGGCGGCCATTGTTAACTCGAGGCTTGACCGATCCAGTATGGCCTTTTCAATCCGCATACTAATTTGGCAAAGTTTTACATCTGATGCCCTTCCTGACATGGCCACTAACCCTATGGATGGGGGCACAGGTAAAGCGCGGGATGCCGTCCCAGTATTCATGGACTTACACCCATGCCTGTCGCCACCACTGACGGTAGACCATAATGTTTAAATTACACAGATCCTATACATACACTGTACAGGATCTGTACTGTTTGTTGCTGTTTTTATGTTGCTGTTATAACAATGCAGTTTCTCCCTGTGAGATCTATCTAGCTAGCTAGCTAGCTATTTATCTACCTATCCACCCATCCACCCGCTATCTATCGATCTAGTTAGCTAGCTAGCTAGCTAGCTATCCGTATCTGTCCAACCATCCATCCATCTTGACAAAATGTGTGAAGATATAAGGAATTTAAAGTAATTTGTCCTCAGACCATCCGTCGCTCTCCCTCGTAGAAACACTGTAGTGCTTCTGTGTCTTTGTGCACGGGAAGTGTGCACATCATAGCGTGCATGTGTCCGTAAAACACATATGGGTTTGTCGTGTGGGAAAGAGAAACATGTCAAAGCAACAAGCATTACAGGAAAAAATCTTAAGAAACAGCCATTTTGCATTGTAGCTGAATACAGGAACATTTTTTTTTTACAATGAAACGGATAAAAAGAGCAACCTGAATGAAAAGAAAAAACGAAAATGGGGAAAATACGATTTAAGGTTAAGCGTGCAGTCCTGATGGATAAGGTTAGAGTCAGGTGGCATGAATGTAGTCAGTGAAGGTCCTCACAAAGATAGAAAAACAAGTGTGTGTGTGTGTGCACGTGCAGCAGCAGTAGCCGCACACCGCTGCACGTTTAATATCTGTTATTGGACGACACAAAGGGTTTGACCTGAAAGTCGTCTCTTTAACGATGTGATTTGATATTGAAATTGGTCATTACAGATCTAATGGTGCTTTATGGGCTTTTGTCATCCCAGTTTACCTGGAAGCTACTCCAGTCTCCACAACACCCCCAACACCCCACCCCCCTCTGGCTTTATCTGAACAAGGTTAGGATGAAACCCGACTCTGACACCCATCCTGACAGCAAAGTCATTACCGGCAGATTATGAATCAAACATTTAGTCCGCAGTCGGGTTCAGGAGATGGATTGCTGAGGGCTCCTGGGCTCTTTTGCATTTAAATAACCTCTTGTGGCCCCGCTCAAACAGTCTGTTTTATTAACGCTCACCCAGACTAATGATGTTGAATGCCCTGTTAATTGCCGAAGATGTGGGCGCCGCATCCCCGCGTTGCTCGCCACCGTGCATGTGAGAGATAGATCTGTCGACACGGCGACCAAAGCCGGCAGCCGATGGCGCGACCTCGCTGCGGGTTGATGCTGCGAAGAGTCAAGGGTCCACATGACGCTGAATGACACGTCGGCGTTCCTCTGTGAGCACGCACGCTTCATCTCCCTCTTCCTCTAAGCTTTGGTCCCACAACCGAGGCTGCACCGCCTCCACGTACATCCGTTCTGTCATGAACGGTTTAAGATCCCGTCACCTAGAAGCGTCCGGGGAGCATAGAGGTCTATTCCACTGCCTACCAACACGGGGATCGTCGGTTCGAATCCCCGTGTTACCTCCGGCTTGGTCGGGTGTCCCTACAGACACAATTGGCCGTTTCTGCGGGTGGGAAGCCGGATGTGGGTATCTGTCCTGGTCACTGCACTAGCGCCTCCTCTGGTCAGTCAGAGCACCTGTTCGGGGGGGGGGGACTGGGGTTGAATAGCGTGATCCTCCCACGCGCTACGTCCCCCTGGTGAAACTCCTCACTGTCAGGTGAAAAGAAGCGGCTGGCGACTCCACATGTATTAGAGGAGCAGCTACCGGGACGGCTCGGGAGAGTGGGGTAATTGACCTTTCGCAAAGTACCGCCCCAGAACGGTGCTTGTCCAATCCTACCTTAGCAACGGTCCGTCAAGCTTTCAAACACACAACAAAATGCTGAAACGGTGTGCCTATGGGATCTGCAAATGGGATACTAGATATCTGAAAAGTTTGGAGGGGGTGTCATTTTCTTTCCCTTCCCGAAACCCAGAATGCAAGAAGCGCAATGTCGGCAATAGATTTGGCAGTATAGCAGACCCCATGGCCAGCTTCATCCATCCAAAATCAACAAAAATACCTGTCTGCTCCAAGCTAAGCTTGCTACTAGCTATTATTGCTAGCTAATACAGCTAACGTATTATTACTGTTACTTTTGCCCACACGATGCGCTGATTTCTTCCTTCATGTTTTGGTGTTTTCCGGCTACTTCCTGGATAGTTCTGAAATGCTTGACGGGCATAGCAACAGTAACTAAGGGGGGGGGACGGGACTTTGCGAAAGGTCAGTTGGCCAAGTACAATTGAGGACAAAAAAGGGAGAAAAAAAAAAAGGCCTGGCGGCCTGTCCAGGGTGTCTCCCCAACTGCTGCCCAATGACTGCTGGGATAGGCTCCAGCATCCCTGCCACCCTGAGAGCAGGATAAGTGGTTTGGATGATGGATGGATGGATAGTGGATGGATGGATGGATAATGGATGGATGGATAATGGATAGATGGATAGTATAAACATTTGTTTTTAATCAATTTACATTTCCATTCACTCATTTAGCAGACGCTTTTATCCAAAGTGACTTGAAAGAGTCAGAAATTAACATATTTGAATGTTATCAACTGCAGTCACAGTGTTGCATAGAAACCATATCGTAGTAGTACTACATAAAGCTGTAGTAGTAGTAGTAGTACAGTATGAAGTAGTACTAAATTGTTATCTAGTAATCGTGTCGTTGTAGTACAACATGAAGTAGTACTTCATTGTTATCTAGTAATCGTGTCGTTGTAGTACAAAATGAATTAGTAGTACATTTGTTATATAGTAACTGTATTGTTGTAGTACTATACGAAGTAGTCGTACATTTGTTATATAATAACTATCATTATAGTACTATATGAAGTAGTCGTACATTTGTTATATAATAACTATCGTTGTAGTACTATAAAAAGTAGTAGTATTTTTGCCATGAAATTGTATCATGTCAAGTGTGTAAGGGCGCCATAGATCCACCAAGAGGCGGTGAACGGGAGAATCAAGGTGCATAGTAGATTTAGGTTTGCACGCATAAGAGAACGGATAGATCATGCCCTGAAGTGTTGGTATAAAGGGGTATATCATGCCCTGAAGTGTTGGTATAAAGGGGTAGATCATGCCATGAAGTGTCGGTGTAAAGGGGTAGGTCATGCCATGAGTAGATCATGCCCTGAAGTGCCGGTATAAAGGGGTAGATCATGCCCTGAAGTGTTGGTATAAAGGGGTAGGTCATGCCATGAAGTGCCGGTAGAAACGGGCTCAGTACTGGACGTTCTTTTCAGTAAGTACAGACACAGTATCAGTGTCCAGAGTGTTTCTTTTTCATTATTGGCATAGGTATTCATTGCCTCTACTTGGATTTGAACCAGTGATCTTCAGGTGTACCGCTCTCTGTGACTCGGCCGTCCTGCCGATCGTTGAGCGACAGGGGGACTCATCAGCGGTTGTGATGTGGGGGGGCGTCTGTTGCAGGTTTCCATTGTGACCCAACACCTCCGGGGTGGCGTGGGTGAACCGGTGTCTGATGCGCCGTTTCCCTGTCCGTACGTGAAGAAGAAGAAGACGCCAGCGAGGTGTTGCGCGAACCCAGCCTGCATCCTAATCAATAATACATCCTCATCAGCCAGACAGTTTATCCCTCGTCTCGATGTACGTACCCCCCATAACCCCACCCCACCTCCGCTCCCTATCGCTGTGCTGTAACGCAAGTCGAGACCACTTCTAATTACGCCTAAAAGGTGCAATTTCATAAAGATTAATTGCATCCCTTGAAACCCTACTCTCCTGGCGGGTGTCTGCCACCCCCCCCCCCACCCCCCCGCGGCCTCCGGGGGTATCATCTGAGCCCCGGTAAAACAGTGAGACAGGACTGAATCTCTCGGATCAAACAGAATCACTGGGGAGATGAAACAGTAGCGCAGGAGGGGACGGCTGATGATGGATTTTGGGAATGTGTGTGTGTGTGTGTGTGTGTGTGTGTGTGTAGTGAGAGTTTGCTTTAGTGGTTGTCTGTGTGTTACCGGGTGGATCCGGATGTGTGCTTGAGCACGTCTGTGTTGATCTACGTTGATGTTTGTGTGTTAGTGAGTGTGTCTCTTTTTGGATGTGTGTGTGTGTGAATGTATACTTTAGTGGGCATCTTTGTGTTACTGCTGTGTATTTCTGGTTGTTTGTGATTGTGCGTCTTATTTGCACGTGGATGAAGTGTGAGTGTCTGTATTGGTGTGTGTTAGTTTGTGTCTTTGGGTATGTGGATGTGCTCATGAGTATTTCGGTGTGTTTATCTGTTTGTGTCTTAGTGCTGTGTGTGTGTGTTCATGTCTGTGTATTTGTACAGTGTGTGTGCATGCTAATCTGTACTTGTGTGTTTGTGTGTGCATGCATGTGTGTGTGTGTGTGTGTGTTGCTCTTTTCCCATGCTGGCTCATGCACCACGCCTGAGTGGCTGCCAGATCCGACAGCCCAGCTTCCCAGAATTCCCGGGTGACCGACCTCCAGAGGCCGGAGGGTCCGGTTGCTACGGGAACCACACGAGGCGAGACGCGCCACACCACACCAGCGGCTATCGCTCATCCCGCACCGGTGCATCCGAGCAGCAAGTGGAACATAAGTGAGCCGCCGGAGCCCCGTGTGAGGGGGGGCAGCGTCCGCGTGAACAAAACAAAAGGGACTCGCTGAAGCCGATAAACACACGAGTGTCTTTTTACCCCCTCAAGGGGTAAAAAGACTACGGCGGGGACCAAATGTCAAATATCGCCCCGCTCCTCTGGGTGTTCATGTCTGGGTGACTCATCACAGCGTTTGCACCATGTGTAGTCTGATGGCGTTTGAATATGTGGCCTTTTTGCTGGTGGAGACGATGTTTTAGCAATGACACAGATGTCTCTGGCCAGGGGTGAGAGCGAGCGAGAGAGAGAGAGAGAGAGAGAGAGAGAGAGAGAGAGAGAGAGAGAGAGCGCGCGCAGGTGTTCGATGCCTGATCTGCCTCATTTCACCAGAGGAAAATGAAACTGAAGGGGGGGGAAAGGGAGATAAACCACGCTGCTGTTTGTTTAGGGCACTCAGGATCGGGGTCCTTTAGCCAAGTGAAGCTTCCAGATACGAGGAATTAGACTTGGTGGGTCTGTTCATGTGAAACGTGTTTGGTGTGACATGACGTAAATTAATGTCATTCATATGCGTGCACCTGGCCCATACGGTGTTTCCTGGTGCCCGAAGGCGCAGTGGTTCGAGCTGTCGCCTCACAGCAAGAAGGTCCTGGGTTCGAACCCCAGGTTTGTCCAACCTTGGAGGTCGTCCAAGGTTGTCCTCTGTGGAGTTTGCATGTTCTCCCTATGTCTACGGTGGATTTTCTCCGGGTGCTCCAGTTTCTCCCACCATCAAAAAGACGTGCATGTTAGGGTTAATACTCCTGTCTGTGCCCCTGACCGAGGCATGGCAAGACAAACTGGAGTTGGTCCCCAGGCGCTGGACGGCAGCTGCCCACTGCTCCTAGCTACACAGCTAGGATGGGTTAACTGCAGGGCGTAATTTCCCTACGGGGATCAGTAAAGTATATCAGAATCAGCTGGTTACTCAACCAATCATATTATAGCGCTTAATCATGCAACTTGTGCCAAATCTTACATAATTAAGACTACCTTATTTCCTGGACTATAAGTCACTCTTTGTTTACTTGTCTGGCAGGTCCTTCGACTCATATTCCGAATTGATTTGTACAATGAAATTTTTTAGGCCCTGTGATGGCCTGGCGGCCTGTCCAGGGTGTCTCCCCACCTGCCGCCCAGTGACTGCTGGGATAGGCTCCAGCATCCCGCGACCCTGAGAGCAGGATAAGCGGTTTGGATAATGGATGGAATTGAAAATTCTATACCACCCATAGAAATTGAATGAGAGGGGCGTCCGGGTGGTGTGGCGGTCTATTCCGTTGCCTACCAACACGGGGATCGCCGGTTCGAGTCCCTGTGTTACCTCTGGCTTGGTTGGGCGTCCCTACAGTCACAATTGGCCGTGTCTGCGGGTGGGTAGCCGGGAGTGTGTACGTGTCCTGGGCGCTGCACTAGCGCCTCCTCTGGTCGGTCGGGTCGCCTGTTCAGAGGCCAGGGGGAACTGGAGGGAATAGCGTGATCCTCCCATGTGCTACATCCCCCTGGTAAAACTCCTCACTGTCAGGTGAAAGTCAGAGGCTGGCGACTCCACATGTACCGGAAGAAGCATGTGGTAGTCTGCAGCCCTCCTCGGATTGGCAGAGGGGATGGAGCAGCAACCGGTACAGCTCGGAAGGGTGGGGGTAGTTGGCCAACTACACTCTTGAATGAGAGTAGAACGGACATTGACCTATTTGCCGTGGTCATTTGAGTAGTTCAAAAGAAAAAGGCAAAATGCTTTAAATGTTCACACTACTCCATGCTCATTTGGTTGTTATTGCAAAACCTCACCTCAGTGAGTCTGTGACTTAAAAAAAAAAAGGTCCACGTCTTGCCGCAAGTCGGTTTATACGAAAGTTAGCCTGCTACAACGGTCACAGTTCTTTGCAATGGCAGCAATTCACATAAAAATGGTTGCCGCTCTGACCATCCTGATACATTGATTTGAATAGGAATGTCCATTCTCCTCATTCAGTTTCTTTGGTACCACCATATAAATGCAACTTATACACTGAAGTGAGTAATATATGTTGTTTTCCTCACAACAACGTGTTTTTCGCTGAGTGTGACTTGTACCCCTTGTGCAGGAAATTCTGTTTTTGTTTATAAGCTGGGTCTCATTTTTGTAGTTTTTGCCATTGTGCACATCGATGATGATATCACTTTACTCCCTGGCTTCATTTCTGAGATCTTTGACCCCGAGATCCTGGAAACTACCGCCTGAATGACTCGGACTCATCTCGGTCTCGGACGGGGAGGACTGGTGATAAAAAAATTTCAAGAGTAGTCGAGGACAAGACTTAAATTTACTTGTTTATTCTTGAAATGAATTCCCGTGAGGAGACCAGGACTCAGGACCACTTTATTTGTCATTTCACTTCATGTACTTGTGTGCGAGAAATGAAACAAAATATCGTTTTCCCCAGCCCACAGCAGTGCACCACAAAGACAAAAACTACAAGAAAACATATATCCAAACTAGAACACATATATCCAAACTAAGAACCCATATATCCAAACTAAGAACACATATATCTAAACTAAGAACACGTATATCCAAACTAGAACACATATATCCAAACTAAGAACACATATATCCAAACTAAGAACACATATATCTAAACTAAGAACACATATATCCAAACTAAACACATATATCCAAACTAAGAACCCATATATCTAAACTAAGAACACATATATCCAAACTAAACACACATATCCAAACTAAGAACCCATATATCTAAACTAAGAACACATATATCCAAACAGAACACATATATCCAAACTAAGAACACATATATCCAAACTAGAACACATATATCCAAACTAAGAACACATATATCCAAACTAGAGCACATATATCCAAACTAGAACACATATATCCAAACTAGAACACATATATCCAAACTAAGAATGCATATATCCAAACTAGAACACATATATCCAAACTAGAACACATATATCCAAACTAGAACACATATATCTAAACTAGAACACATATATCTAAACTAGAACACATATATCCAAACTAAGAATGCATATATCCAAACTAGAACACATATATCCAAACTAGAACACATATATCCAAACTAGAACACATATATCTAAACTAAGAACACATATATCCAAACTAAAGACATATATCCAAACTAGAACTCATATATCCAAACTAGAACTCATATATCCAAACTAGAACACATATATCCAAACTAAGAATGCATATATCCAAACTAGAACACATATATCCAAACTAGAACACATATATCCAAACTAGAACACATATATCTAAACTAGAACACATATATCTAAACTAGAACACATATATCTAAACTAGAACACATATATCCAAACTAGAACACATATATCCAAACTAGAACACATATATCCATACTAGAACACATATATCCAAACTAGAACTCATATATCCAAACTAGAACTCATATATCCAAACTAGAACACATATATCCATGTATGACTGACTGTCATACATTCCATCCCCACTGACTTAATCTGTTTCATGACGTCTCCCTAAGTTGGGGGTTTGCCGGGTTGGGCGTTTCCCCAGATGGCTCGCCCACGCATGCAGCTTTGATTCAGATAATGACCGCGGGCCCGTCTGCATGTGGGCCGGGCTCGGATGAGCGATACGACCGACTGGAGAGAAAGGCTCTTTATCGGTTCTCCCGCTGTCCTTTGCACCACAATAACTATTTTTATATGTACACGAGCCCGGGATAAAGTCCAAGACACGAGGTCACTTTGACGGGAGACGGAAATTGTTTGTGATGAGCGTGGCGCTGTCTCCGCCGAAAGTCGATTGAATGCTGGCCGTTGAGAAAGTGTTGGCCCTCCGGGGGGTGACAGGGGCCGAGATAGAGAAGTTAGTTAGACTGAACTCTCCCCTGTGTGTTTTCTCTCCGACACGACTGCCCCGCGCAGTTAAAACGAAACACGAGGTTGAATAAAACGGCCGCACGTCTCTGCCAGGAAATCACTCACCGATATAATTACCGAGCGACAAAAGGCAATTTGTACAGCGTCTGATTGCAGGTGTAAGTCTCGCAGAGATCAATATCCTCTTATCCATCCTTTATTATGGAATTAAGTTTGTGTTGGTGGTAATTCTTTGGTGCGGGGCTCTGCAGACACTTCTGCTGGGTAGTCTTCTTTTCGTTATTCGTTTCTTCATTCATCACCGACACTCGGATGTATTGTTTTATCACTTCGTTTTCCTTAGTTTCTTTGTTCTGCCTGTTCATCTGAGTCAGCCCCCCCCCCATCTCTCTAACTTAATGTATTCCACCAGATAAATATAAAGTTATATTGCCATATAATCTTCATCGCGGTGGTACAATGGGGAGGAAAATCGCTTTTATTGTGTTGCTGGTTCACACTGTTGAGGGCCCATATGAATCATATTTGCTCGTATGAAAAGGCCCAGATTGTCTTTTGTTGGGTGCAAATGGTCTGAAAAATTTGCTGTCATTTGAAACACTTTTGCCTGCGGGATATCCATCCATCCATCCATCATCCAAACCGCTTATCCTGCTCTCAGGGTCCGGGGGATGCCCAAGCCTATCCCAGCAGTCATTGGGCGGCAGGCAGGGAGACACCCTGGACAGGCCGCCGGTCCAACTCAGAACCCACACACACACACACACACACACACACACACACACACACACACACACACACACACACACACACACACTCACACTTAGGGACAATTCAGTATGGCCGATTCAGCTGACCTACATGTCTTTGGACTGTGGGAGGAAACCGGAGCACCCGGAGGAAACCCACACAGACACGGGGAGAACATGCAAACTCTACACAGAGGACGACCCGGGATGACCCCCAAGGTTGGACAGCCCTGGGGCTCAAACTCAGGACCTTCTCGCTGTGAGGCGACCGCGCTAACCCCTGCGCCACCGTGCCGCCCTTTTAGGGCCCATATGAATCATATTTGCCCATATGAAAAGGCCAGAATGTCTTTTGTTGGGTGCAAATGGTCTGAAAAATTTGCTCTCATTTGAAACGCTTTTGCCTGCAGGATATTATTATTATTATTATTATTATTATTATTATTATTATTATAATACAAATTTCCTTTAACTTCATGCCATAATACAACATAATAACCAGGCCCATTCCTTGGGCCTAGGGTTAGAATGAGGTCGAAGTGTATTTGATGGATAGTGCCTTTCTTAGGATATGAGATGTTCCAAGTAGTACGTTATTATTGTTATTATTATTATTATTATTATTATAGTGCAGGTGTGATGTTAAAGTTTAGGGAATGTTTGTGAAGCATGACGTGATACACGGTTATAAAGGTTTTGTAAAATCTGAACTTCCTTTTTTTTTTTCAATAGAATTTAATTATTAGACAGGAGAAGTATCGATTAAGCTCGGCTCATTTTTTACAATCACATTAATCGATTAGAAATAGAATTTGTGCAATATTCAGTTTTTTTAAGTATTTTTTTCAATATTGTGTTTTGTGTTTCTGGATACCAAATGAGCTCTGGTGTTTGATATGAGATGCTGGGAGTACAACGCTAGTTTTTAGATGGATTCTTAAAAAATAAAATAAAAATCTTGGCTTGTTATTGATGTTTGGCATCGAAAATCTCTCAGACAGAAAATGAACCCGGGGAATTTGGTGCATTTGCTTGACATGAAGTCATTGTGACTTTAATTGTGTAATGGAACAAACCTCGGGTCGTCCATCCTCCCCGTTTTTTCACCTTTAATTTCTTTCTTTTTTTCTTTTTTTTTTTTGGGGGGGGGCCTCATCAGGGATAGCTGTTTTTAACAGTTCAGCAAAAACCTTGAACGTTCCTCGGCGGTGTGTGTCGCAGACTCGTTAGTGTGAGCCTGCTCTCTTTTACAAGGTTTGGGTGAATGTGAACACTGAGACGTGTTGTGTGCATCAGACAAAGTCAGGAGCAAGGTCGAAGGTCAGATTGGAGCGCTATGCATAGGAAACTTTTTCCGACGCTGACGTTGTGAAATCCACACCCACTTTGACCCACCTCACTTGACCAGGTGTTAAAATGGACAAGCTTTAAAGAGGTATACAAGATCTCTTCTGTTCACTCTTTACACAAGTACTTCAGCTGTGGTGTGAAATTTAACACACACAATGTGGCATTTTCCATGGAGGAAGTGACATCTTGTGTTTTTCTCCCCAGTTGTATCTGGCTAACTACCCCACTCTTCTGAGCTTTCCCGGTCGCTGCTCCACCCCCTCTGCCGATCTGGGGAGGGCTGCAGACTACCACATGCCTCCTCCGATGCACGTGGAGTCACCGGCAGCTTCTTTTCCCCAGACAGTGAGGAGTTTCGCCAGGGGGGGGATGTAGCGCGTGGGAGGATCATGTTATTCCCCCCAATTTCCCCTCCTCCCCCGAACAGGCGCCCTGACCAACCGGCGGAGGTGCAAGTGGAGCAACCAGGACACATACCACATCTGGCTCCCCACTCACAGACACTGCCAATAGTGTCTGTAGGGACGCCCAACCAAGCCGGAGGTAACACGGGGATTCGACCCGGTGATCCCCGTGTTGGTAGGCAACGGAATAGACCGCTACACCACCCGGACGCCCCTACAATAGCAGTAGCTGCTGACAACCGTTACTTTCAGCACCATCAGAAATGGGGGCGTTCGGGTCCACATTTAAGTTTGATCCCGAATCGAGGTAACAGACTTCCAAAATGAAGGAAACTGCAAGCCCGGAAACGGAACTTGTCTTGTATCCATGACTACTTCCTGTTTATGATCCCACCCCTCGTTATGATGGACAGCTCCTCGGCCCACCTTTAGTTATTTTTGTTCAGAAAGGGTGTGAAGCGTCTTACGAACCGGTTAGTTTGAAGTTTCTAAAGTTCTTTAAGTCGGCTGACCTACGCAGGAGGGTTCTGGATGCGGGGAGAGCTTTTCCAGGGTGACCTAGCCTTGGGTTTAGTGGGTTTCATCTTTATTTGCTGTTGAACCCTGTCGCTATTCAGCAAAGTGACAAACCAGATTGCAGATGATCTCAACATTAATCATTAAATCATTAAAAGTGGCATCAAGTAGTGTTTCCGGAAGTGTTCGCAACATGTTTTTGAAAATCAATCTGGGTTTGAGATGATTTGTGCACGAGCTCGGGAGATGAAACGTTTTATGATTTTGAACTTGCGTGTGCTTGAGTTTATAGTACCGCAGTAAACGGTGGCTGTGCTTTATGTCGAAGTCGTAGTCCTCGGTGGTGTTAAAATGTGACATTGCTGTTGCGGGGTAGCTGTGTTGTGTCCCACAGAGACGAGAGGACATGAGGTTCGTTCAAATGGGACTCTGGAAGTGGTTGTACACTGTATAGCGTATAACCTTGTGCTATATCGGTGTTATATTCCAATGGGAGGAACAAAGCAGTGTTGCGACTTTGCCTCTGTGTGTGTGTGGGGGGGCAGTAGAAATAGGCTGGAGGGTACAGTCTAGATTTTTTTTCGGGGGGGGGGCGTTTTGCATGTATAGTTGGTGTGTGTGTGTGTGTGTGTGTGCGTGCAGCTGAGCCGACATACACCGATCAGCCAAAACATTAAAACCGCTGACAGGTAAGTGAATAACATATTATCTGGTGACAATGGCGCCTGTCAAGGGGTGGGATGTGTTGGGCAGCAGGTGAACAGTCAGTTCTTGAGAGGGATGTGTTGGAAGCAGGAAAAATGAGCAGCCATAAGGATCTGAGCGACTTTGGCGAGGGCCAAATTGTGATGGCTAGACGACTGGGTCAGAGCATCTCCAAAACGGCAGGTCTTGCGGGGGGTGTTCCCCGTGTGCGGTGTCAGTACCTACCAAAAGTGGTCCAAGGAAGGACAACCGGTGAACCAGTGACAGGGTCATGGATGCCCAAGGCTCATCGATGCGCGTAGGGAGTGAAGGTTAGTCTGTCTGGTCCCACAGAAGAGCTACTGTAGCTCAAATTGCTGAGAAATTTAACGGTGGCTATGACAGACAGGTGTCAGAACACATGGTGCATCACAGCTTGCTGTGCAGGGCCGGTTCTGCGGGGGTAGCAACGGGAGCAACCGCACCGGGCCCAGGCCTGGAGGGGGGCCCAGAAAAAAAACCAAAACCTTATTATTTTGAGTTGGTTGTTTCTTCCGGTAGCCTGTGCTCACCCCACACACAGCTGTGTGGTGTATGCGTGTGTGCGTAGGCCTAGGCTTTATGGGTGTTGGTGGTTGTCAGGGTCGTGCATGTCTGTGGTTTGTTTTTTTTGGGGGGGGGGATGTGGTGAGCGATGGTTGCTCCCCGGCCCAGAATAGCATAGGACCGGCCCTGTTGCTGTGTATGGGGCTGCATAGCTGCAGACCGGTCAGAGTGTCCATGATGAGCCCTATCCACCACCGAAAGTGTCTAAAATGGGCATGTGAGTGTCAGAGCTGGACCATAGAGCAATGGAAGAAGGTGGCCGGGTCTGATGAATCATGTTTTCTTTTACATCATGTAGACAGTCAGGAGCATGTGCATCGTTTACCGGGGGAAGAGATGGCACCAGGATGCTCTATGGGAAGAGGGCAAGCCGGCGGAGGCAGTGTGATGCTCTGGGCAATGTTCTGCTGGGAAGCCTTGGGTCCTGGCATTCATGTGGATGTTCCTTCGACACGCACCACCTCCCTAAACATCGTTACAGACCAGGTACAGCCCTTTCATGGTAACGGTATTCCCTGATGGCAGTGGCCTCTTTCAGCAGGATAATGCTCCCTGTCACACTGCAAAACTTGTTCAGGGATGGTCTGAGGAACATGACAAAGGGTTCAAGGTGTTGCCTTCACCTGCACATTCTCCAGACCTCGATCCGATCGAGCATCTGTGGGACGTGCTGGAGAAACAAGTCCAGTTCATGGAGGCCCCACCTCGCAACTTACAGGACTTGAAGGATCTGCCGCTCACGTCTTGGTGCCAGATACCAGAGGACACCTTCAGAGGTCTGGTGCAGTCCATGCCTCGACAGGTCAGAGCTGTTTTGGTGGCACAAGGGGGACCCACACAATATTAGGCAGGTGGTTTTAATGTTTTGGCTGATCGGTGTATGGTGTAGGAAGGTAGATATAGTTTTGTATAACTGTATATATGTATGTATTACTCAGCTATAGTATTGTGGTACTGTGTATTACCCAGATAAAGCACCGTGGTACAGTAATATCCAGATGTATTATTGAATTACTGTGTGTATTACCCGGATATAGTATTGCAGTACTTTCTTTATTACCTGGATATAGTATTGTAGTACTCTTTATATTACCCAGATATAGTATTGTAGTACTTTCTTTATTACCTGGATATAGTATTGTAGTACTCTTTATATTACCCAGATATAGTATTGCAGTACTTTCTTTATTACCTGGATATAGTATTGTAGTACTCTTTATATTACCCAGATATAGTATTGCAGTACTTTCTTTATTACCTGGATATAGTATTGTAGTACTCTTTATATTACCCAGATATAGTATTGTAGTACTTTATTTATTACCTGGATATAGTATTGTAGTACTCTTTATATTACCCAGATATAGTATTGCAGTACTTTATTTATTACCTGGATATAGTATTGTAGTACTCTTTATATTACCCAGATATAGTATTGTAGTACTTTCTTTATTACCTGGATATAGTATTGTAGTACTCTTTATATTACCCAGATATAGTATTGCAGTACTTTCTTTATTACCTGGATATAGTATTGTAGTACTCTTTATATTACCCAGATATAGTATTGCAGTACTTTCTTTATTACCTGGATATAGTATTGTAGTACTCTTTATATTACCCAGATATAGTATTGCAGTACTTTCTTTATTACCTGGATATAGTATTGTAGTACTCTTTATATTACCCAGATATAGTATTGTAGTACTTTCTTTATTACCTGGATATAGTATTGTAGTACTCTTTATATTATCCAGATATAGTATTGTAGTACTTTCTTTATTACCTGGATATAGTATTGTAGTACTCTTTATATTACCCAGATATAGTATTGTAGTACTTTCTTTATTACCTGGATATAGTATTGTAGTACTCTTTATATTACCCAGATATAGTATTGCAGTACTTTCTTTATTACCTGGATATAGTATTGTAGTACTCTTTATATTACCCAGATATAGTATTGTAGTACTTTCTTTATTACCTGGATATAGTATTGTAGTACTCTTTATATTACCCAGATATAGTATTGCAGTACTTTATTTATTACCTGGATATAGTATTGTAGTACTCT
Source organism: Lampris incognitus (assembly GCF_029633865.1). Lineage (NCBI taxonomy): Eukaryota > Metazoa > Chordata > Actinopteri > Lampriformes > Lampridae > Lampris > Lampris incognitus. The sequence goes on from NC_079213.1 coordinate 7,559,198, forward strand.
TTATATTACCCAGATATAGTATTGTAGTACTTTCTTTATTACCTGGATATAGTATTGTAGTACTCTTTATATTACCCAGATATAGTATTGCAGTACTTTCTTTATTACCTGGATATAGTATTGTAGTACTCTTTATATTACCCAGATATAGTATTGCAGTACTTTCTTTATTACCTGGATATAGTATTGTAGTACTCTTTATATTACCCAGATATAGTATTGCAGTACTTTCTTTATTACCTGGATATAGTATTGTAGTACTCTTTATATTACCCAGATATAGTATTGCAGTACTTTCTTTATTACCTGGATATAGTATTGTAGTACTCTTTATATTACCCAGATATAGTATTGTAGTACTTTCTTTATTACCTGGATATAGTATTGTAGTACTCTTTATATTACCCAGATATAGTATTGCAGTACTTTCTTTATTACCTGGATATACTATTGTAGTACTCTTTATATTACCCAGATATAGTATTGCAGTACTTTCTTTATTACCTGGATATAGTATTGTAGTACTCTTTATATTACCCAGATATAGTATTGTAGTACTTTTTTATTACCTGGATATAGTATTGTAGTACTCTTTATATTACCCAGATATAGTATTGCAGTACTTTCTTTATTACCTGGATATACTATTGTAGTACTCTTTATATTACCCAGATATAGTATTGCAGTACTTTCTTTATTACCTGGATATAGTATTGTAGTACTCTTTATATTACCCAGATATAGTATTGCAGTACTTTCTTTATTACCTGGATATAGTATTGTAGTACTCTTTATATTACCCAGATATAGTATTGCAGTACTTTCTTTATTACCTGGATATAGTATTGTAGTACTCTTTATATTACCCAGATATAGTATTGCAGTACTTTCTTTATTACCTGGATATAGTATTGTAGTACTCTTTATATTACCCAGATATAGTATTGTAGTACTTTCTTTATTACCTGGATATAGTATTGTAGTACTCTTTATATTACCCAGATATAGTATTGCAGTACTTTCTTTATTACCTGGATATAGTATTGTAGTACTCTTTATATTACCCAGATATAGTATTGCAGTACTTTCTTTATTACCTGGATATAGTATTGTAGTACTCTTTATATTACCCAGATATAGTATTGTAGTACTGTAGAAAGTCACACAAGTGCATTGTGTTTCTCGCACAGAATCGAAACGCCCCCCTTACGCACACTCCCATGTACCCATAAATACTCTCGTGTGTACACACACACACACACACACACACACACACACACACACACACGGTGAGTCCTGCTAATAGCGTATCTGTCTGGCAGGCCTCTGTGTGAGCCGATAAGAGTTACAGCGCCGCTACCTGAGCTGGGCGGCGTCCAGCCCCTCGCTGACAGCGGCGGGCAGGCTGATACAGGCGGGAGTGAAGGTGACTAAAGATGACAGCCAGCCAAATGCGTTTTCACCTTCGGCTGATTGCTAAACGCAAATGTCCTGATTTAGACAAATGGGGAGGGGGGCGGAGACGGGGCGGCGGCGGTTATAGCGCCGACGACCTTCAGCGTGTTCACCACTGTTTGTTCCACCGTGATGAAGCTGTCAGATGCTTCACGCGTGACCCTTCCTGGCTCATTCCCAGCCCCGTCCACATGGACGCCACGTTCCCACAGGCAAAATATTCCGCTTTGATAGTCGGGAGAAGAAATTTGATTTTGTCAGTCACTTTTTTCGGGGACTCTCAGACATGTCCTCTCCTACCGGGTTGTGTTTTTTTTCCCCCCCCCGTAATGGAAACCGTACTTCATGGCCTCTTTCGGCCTGTGTTGATTCCTCAGTTGTGTTCATGCATAGGCGTTTCTAGCCCATTTTTGGGGGGTGCTGCAGCAGCCCTAAATTGAACCCCAGCACCCCAAAAATTGAAGAGATTTTTTATTTTTTACTGTATGTCCATGTTTAATAAGCTGAAGAAATGTCAAAACCATATCCAGTATATGGTTTAAACGTAATATTTTAACAACAAAAATACAGCACCCCCCCCCATGCTTCGAAAATGGTTTGATCCACCCCCCCCCGAATTTATCTTGCCTGGCCGGCCAGCACTCTGGGTGCTCAGCACCCCTAAAGCTCTGATCCTAGAATCGCCCCTGTGTTCATGTATTATGGAGCGGTAAAGAGCTCTTCATCACTCTCCTGACTTCCCGGGAAAATCGCGCACTGAGAGACACCGAGAAATGCGGCTAATAAATTCTGCATGTGATGATTAAATTTAAATACAGGGGTCAAGAGCCCTCATTATTTGCACTAAAATATTAAAATAGCGTTAATATTTCATGCGCCCAAATATGCAGCGCTGAATTAATTCCCAAAAAAAAAAATGGTTGTGTGGAATACAGTGCTTATGGGGGTTCATACATGTAAGCGGGAAAGTTTTTCCCCCGTAGCAACATAAGAGACGTTTAAGTTTGCACACACAGCCCCATCAGGTCCTCCGGTGTCCCCGCAGGCCTCGAGACAGTGACTCAGGGAATCATGGGTAATGACGTCCGGCGTAATCGCAGTCGTGCTTACTTCTGAATTGATGAAGCGCTCTGCTCAGCCCCCTTTTTACCCTAATTCAAAATGAAAAAATACTCTCCGAGTTTAATTTATGCCTACGCTGCCTCTCCTGGTGTGCAGTACCTCCACCGCACCACTAGGTGGAATACAGTTTGAACATGTGAGTTCTGTGTTTTATTTGTTTGTTTATTTGTTGCCTCCCAATAAAGGCACTGTAAAACTACAAAAACACAGTAAAACTCAGTAACTTCCAGGAGAGGCAGCACATCCATCCATTATCCCAACCGCTTATCCTGCTCTCAGGGTCGCAGGGATACTGAAGCCTATCCCAGCAGTCATTGGGCGGCAGGCAAGGAGACACCCTGGACAGGCCGCCAGGCCATCACACTGGGTCGACATACATACACACTTGCTTGCTGGTTGACCATCGTGCCCGATGATGACCATCTTCTTCTATTTGTGGGTCCTTTGAGGACTCAGATAGCAGAAGATACCTGTGCAGAGGTGGTTTTTAAAGTGGCACGGGGGGGGGGGGGGTGCGCTTCTCCCAACGCCACATGACTTGATTGTAGAGGAGATGGTTCCGATGGCAAGGGGGATCCCTAGACGACCGGCACCTCCACACAACTGCAGGGGTTGTTTTTCGGAAACCGCCTCGAAGCGTACCGCCACAGCTTGCTTTTCTGTTGGGGTGAGCTCCCTTAGCCTTATGTCTTCCCAGACTCACCCACAAGGCAGCGGGGCAGTGGTTGATAGGTGCCAGGGCGTGTCCACCAGGGTGGGCCTGCACACCGTATCTCCGGGGCCCACTGCTGCTCCGAGATCCCCTGCCAAGTTAGCCTGGGGCCGCAAGACCCCAGTTACCACGTGTGGCCACGGGGAGGCCTGGCAGGAGTCTTGGTGAAGGAGAGGCTATGTACTGGCAAGGGAAGGCTAACACGCTAGCATGCTGCCCTATTCGCCACAAAGGCTAGCCAGCGGCAGCAAGCTAAGGGCAGGAAGGACACAAGCGGGTTGGAAGAACACGTGCACCTTCCCTCCAACTACACACTGCTGCACTAGATGCATCACAACACCCTGTGTGTATGTACACACACACGCACATACACACACATACACACACACACACACACACGCACACACATACCCATTCACACCTAGGGGCAATTTAGTACGGCCGACTCACCTGACCTACATGTCTTTGGACTGTGGGAGGAAACCGGAGCACCCGGAGGAAACCCACACAGACACGGGGAGAACATGCAAACTCCACACAGAGGACGACCCGGGATGACCCCTAAGGCTGGACTACCCCGGCGCTCGAACCCAGAACCTTCTTGCTGTGAGGCGACCCTGCTAACCACTGCTCCACCATGTGGCTTTAAGGCAGGAGGCAGCACAATGCCTGTAAAAGGGCATTCTGCACTTACACTTAATCAGAGAAGCAGAAGCTACGGCCTCATACTGGACTTTGACTTTGTGTTTTGCTAATTGAGACACTTTGACAGTAATGCCAATATACAGTAAGTACAGACAAGTTTGGTGTTGTCTGTTTGTACTGTATTTGGATATTGATGCATGTTGAATTTGTGCGAGTGTTTGCCTGATTACGTCTTTGTAGTTTTTGTATGTGAGATGTAGGCTAACTGCTATAGCTAAAGAAACTCCGTATACAGTACTGCATATGTGACAGGTGCAACAGAGGGGCAGTTTACAAGAAAAAGTGAGATATGCTGTCTGTGTATATGTCGTATATGCTACAACAAGTTATTGGAAGAAATATAAGCAGCAGTGTAGCAAATTGACGAGAGGCGGCGAGCTGTGTTTTACACCGCCCGTCTCTTCTGCTGAGCTCTTTGCCGTGGTTTAATTACTCTGCAATTACGTCTTAACGCAGCCAGTCGGTCTTTCCACGGCATTTGCTGGTGCTTTTACTGTGTCGGGAGGAGGAGGATCAGATTGGCTCCTGAAACCGGAGCTGTCCAAGATGAGACGCCCCCCCCCCCAATCACATCATGGCGCAGCGGAGAGGCTCTGCAAAATAAAATCCAATTTCCATGTGCATCTGTTATGCTCCGGCATACATTGGTAAGACAAGTCACGCATGGGCAGCAATGGGGCAAGTCCCTTCTCCAGCCTGATTAGTTCTGCTCCAGAAACGGGGAGAGTGACGAGCTAATCATCCTAGCCGTGGCAGCCGAGGAAGAAAGGCTTCTTTGGAGCTAGAGGATGTCTTTGGGATGGATCACTGTTCTGTGGCACGGCCGTATTATATTAAACACAACGCCGCAAACACAGAGAGAGTGTAAAGAACGCAACATATAACCACTCCGCAAGAAAACACGCTTTGGGAGGAGTTACGTGCCCTTAGCTATCACCACCGTGAATACCCCGGGCACACTCTGATAGACTTGTGTTGTGCTGTTCTTCTTCATTTATACCCGGAGAAAACCCACCGCAGACACGGGGAGAACATGCAAACTCCACACAGAGGGCGACCTTGGATGACCCCCAAGCTTGGACAACCCCGGGGTTCGAACCCAGGCCCTTCTTGCTGTGAGGCGACAGCGCTAACCACTGCGCCACCAATACGTTTATATATTAGCAATAAAGTATTATAGTGATGATATGGCGACAGGCATGGGTGCAAGTCCATGAATGCTGGGATGGCATTCAGTGCTTTACCTGTGCCCCCGTCCATAGAGTTAGTGGTTGTGTCAGAAACGGCATCCGACGTAAAATTTTGCCAAATCAGTGTGCAGATTGACAAGACCATACCGGATCGGTCAATGCCCGGGTTAACATGGCCACCATTGGTGTTGTACCCTCACAGGGTACCGATGGAAACTGTAAAATCCACTGTGGTGACCCCTGAGAAACAGGGAACAAGCCAAACGAAGAAGATTAGCAATAAGGTATTACAGTGTGGGAGTGCAGGAACGAGGAGACGTTTACTCGCCACACAAAACAACACCGATACAGCACAATCTCTCGTGGCAACCAGCTAGCCGCTAGGCTGCTGCAAACATGGCACCACCCCGGAAACTCTAAGCAGTGCCTACGTCAGCACTCTGAATGTCTGCCTTAAAAGAGCAGCAGCCCCTGGTGAATCTACCCTCAATTGTGTATCACCACAATAGTGCATTAATAAATACGTTTTGGGTTGCCAGGCTGGGAGCTCACATTTTATCAAGATGAGAGTCTCCGTAGACGTTCTCTCAGAAACCATGTGACTGGTGAGGCCTGCCGAGTCACTTTCTCAGTGTAAAAATAACAGAACTTTAATATGTTGCACAATACATGCGAAAAACTTAACTTTCATGTGCCAGTGATGCCAGCCACAGTTACAGTAGTGAGTACAGTGTAAGGTTGAGGTTAGCTAGCGGTTAAGATCAGTTATTTGATTTATTACTATTATTATTATTATTGGTTTGTAGTTTGACTATAGTCGTCTAATCAGGTGGTCTCTGAGACAATGTCTGTGGAGACTCTCCTAACCGGTGCTCCCAACCTGGCAACCCAAAAAGCCTTTTTATTAATGTGTTATAACAGTCTTATTACGGCTTTATAACAATGAAAGCTGGAGTAGGCAATTGTCTGGAAAAGGCAAAAAAAAAAAAGAGCCAGAATTTGAAAACGCAGTCCTCCTCCTCCTGCAGCTGTCCCCCTCCCCTCTCCGTTCTAAGCCCCTCCCACCAGATGAGCGCGGGCATATAATGCAGACGTGTACAACCAGGAAATGACAACGCAAAATTGGTGAAACTTGTATCCTAGTTGATAACCTATCCATGTAAAAAAAAAATGTTTTTCAGCAAATCCCTTAATTACGCTGTTAGTGTTCATGTGAAGCAGCCGTTTCGAGCTGGTCTCGTTGATTTTTTTAAAATAAACACGTGTGGGGGGCTGGTAGAGAAGGGAGAACTAGTCAACACAACCACAAGTGATTGGCGGGGCAGGGCGAGGAGGGTCTTACTGCAGCCCGGAGCAGCTCCAAACGGGAGGGGCCTCGCTCCAAATGGGACGGACAAATGGTCCATTTGTGAGAAAGGAAGAGCTTTGCAGCATTCATGTGGTGTTAGCTATTTCCTATGAAAATGCTTCAGTCTAGCAACGGAGTTTCTTGAAAGCTGTGACTATATTTGCCGGCACTGTTAAGTGAGTTGTGAAATTAACAAAGGGCATCTTTACGCACACCCCGAGATAAGTGCATCTTCTTTTGGTTAACGTTACTTTTAGCTGCCAGGCGAATTATTTAACATGTGCATGTAGCGTGTAGCATGTAGCTATCCATCCATCCATTATCCAAACTGCTTATCCTGCTCTCAGGGTCGCGGGGATGCTGGAGCCTATCCCAGCAGTCATTGCGCGGCAGGTGGGCATGTATTTTTTTCCCCCCCAATTGTATCCGGCCAATTACCCCACTCTTCCGAGCTGTCTCGGTCACTGCTCCGCCCCACCTTTCAATCCAGGGGGGGCTGCAGACTACCACATGCCTCCTCCCATACATGTGGAGTCGCCAGCCTCTTCTTTTCACCTGACGGTGAGGAGTTTCACCAGGGCGACGTGGCATGTGGGAGGATCACGCTATTCCCCCCAGATCCCCCTCCCCCCCAAACTGGCGCCCTGAACGACCAGAGGAGGCGCTAGTGCAGTGACCAGGACACATACGCACATCTGTCTTCCCACCCGCAGACACAGCCAATTGTGTCTGTAGGGACGCCCGACCAAGCCAGAGGTAACACGGGGATTCGAACCGGCGACCCCCGTGCTGGTAGGCAGCATTAGACCACTATGTTACCCAGACGCCCTGTGAAGACGATTTCAACTAATATAACAAAAAATACTCCTACAATACTAAATTGCCTACCCTAGCTTTAATAAATGAGCGGTCAACATTAGTAACCGCTGTGAAGTATGCCTTCTCGTAAAGCATGGCCTAAATGTCAAAGGCAACTTCGGATTTATCCAAATTCATCAAACCCGTGTGACTTTTGGCCGATCCTGGTGGAAAGGTAACGGCAAGGTAACGAACATCTTGCCGTAGCGCTCAAGGCCGAACCGATTCTTCAGAAGATATCAACCTCCACAATGTTTAACTCCCTTTAATTCCATAGGTGCTTCTGTGTGCCGCCGATCCCCTTAGATATTTTTTGTGTTGGAATTCTGAGCGTGCTCTCCCGGGTGCGAAGGTTTCACTGAAAAGCAAGTGTAAAACGCCTTGTCCTCCCAAGATTAAATGTCAGCTCATTCCTCACCTGTGATTGACAGCATAGTAGGAAAGACAAATGAGTTTTGGAAAGCGTAGCCGGGCTTCCCGTTCGGAGGATGAGCCCCCGAAACACTACTCTGTATGTGCCCCTCTTGCCCAACGTGTGTTTTCCTGAGAGCAACGGGGGCTTGTATTGTTGTACTGTGCAGTCTTTACTTTTCAACCCCGCCTCTCGCGGTTATTTCCAGAGAAATCGCCGCGGCGGCTGTGGACCGATGAACGCCGACAACGGTCGCCTGAACTTTTAATTCCTTCTCGAGCTTCCTTCACCGCTTGTCCTCGTGTTACCTGTCCGCGCCCTCTCTATATCTCCCCCCTCGCTCTCGCTCGCTCTCTCTCTCTCTCTCTCGCTCGCTCATTCGCTCGCTCTCTCTTTCCGCTGAGCGATTCCTTGAGATAGACGTAATGAGACAGCTCCACATGGGGAAGGGGGAGATGGAGGAGTGTATCCATAAACAAGGTGCAAAAATAAGCAGGTGATGCCGGGGCCCGGGGCTCTCCGAGGGCCGCCGGGCAGGGCGCCGCAACAATACATCACATTCTCTGTAGAAATGACTTTTTTTTAACTTCAGTCAGGTCTGGTTAGGGTCCCTCAGAGTCGCCCCACCCCCACCCCCCTGAAACAGCCCATCCGCCTTTTTATTTTGGCACCGAGTTGCGTTATACTATCTGTCTACTCTCGGCCAGTTTGATCATTCCTCTAAATCATTTCTTACCTCTGAGCCGGCGACCTTTTGCAGCTCTGAATTCAAGGTTGTGTCAAACGTGGCGAGCTGTACTGTAAAAAGTACAAAAGTTATTGCCTCGTTCTTTAAAGACCAAAAGCCGTCTTGGGTTATTTTAAAAGAAGAGATGCCCCGTTTCGCCGTCTTTCGATTTGCCGGTTCGTCTTTATGATTTCAGAAATAGCGGCGCAGAAGCAGAGCGGCGAGTCGAGCCGCCCTCCGCTGAGCCGCATCACGTACTTTCAAAGTAGTTCTCATTTACTGTGCATGCAAGCGACTTTGGTGTTGTCTTGTGTGTTGGAAATTTGGATTTCAATGTACGTATGTGTGTGTCGGCCCTGTGATGGATTAGCAGCCTGCCCAGGGTGTCTCCCCACCTGCCGCCCGATGAGTGCTGGGGTAGGCTCCAGCATCCGGCGACCCAAATTCGTATAAGCGGCTTGGATGATGGATAGATGGACGGAGGGTATTGTAAGTGGTAGTTTGGCAAGTTCATAAAAGGGAACTTCCCGTAGCCGAAACAGGAATGGCCAGCCGGCTCGCATCCAGTATCAAATGTGGTGTTTCTAGCACCACTCTACCGCCTTTTTCACCAAAGAAAATTAATGTCAGTAAAAGCTTAAAGTCAGTGTGTGTACACACCACCGGGATGAGTATTTTATATTGAAATGAATAGAAGCATCCTCCCTGACGTGCCAATCAGTGCCGATGTGAAGTGGCCTTCAGTGTATTGCATTTTTCATAATGGCTGTGAGCATCACAGCAGTTAAGCTGTGTCTGTTCCTGATCAAGCTGAATCTCTGACACAGTCAGAATCAACTTTATTGGCCAAGTGTGCCTGTGCACACCAGGAATTTGACTCTGGTACACAGCAGCTTCTAGCGCTTGCAGACATCACTCATACAGAAAAAGATGCCTATATATTATACAATATTGCTTATATACTATAATGCCCATCTACTGCTGCTGCTGCTACTACTACTACTACTTTCACCTGCTCCCTGTCCTCTGCATCCTCTTCTGTCACACCAGCCACCTGCATGTCCTCCCTCACCACATCCATAAACCTCCACTTTGACCTTCCTCTTCTCCTCTTCCCTGGCAGCTCCATATTCAGCATCCTTCTCCCAGTATACCCAGCAGCTCTCCTCCACACATGTCCAAACCATCTCAATCTTGCCTCTCTTGCTTTGTCTCCAAACCGTCCAACCTGAGCTGTCCCTCTAATATACTCGTTCCTAATCCTGTCCTTCTTCGTCACTCCCGATCAAAATCTCAGCATCTTCAACTCTGCCACCTCCAGCTCCACCTCCTGTCTTTTCATCAGTGCCACCGTCTCCAAACCATGCAACATAGCTGGTCTCACTACCATCTTGTAAACCTTTCACAAGATGGTTGGCACTATAATGCCCATACACTACCATATACCATACCACAACACCACAACCCATCATGCCCATATACAATGCTATATACTCCCACTATATTACACTATCATCTTATGTACCAGAAGTATACACTATATGTTCACCTACCATCCACCTCACAACAACATACTATATTATATACCTATGTTACAACCACAACTACTACTACTACTACTTTTGGCTGCTCCCGTTAGGGGTCGCCACAGTGGATCATCCATTTCCATCCCTTCCTGTCCTCTGCATCTTCCCCTTTCACACCAGCCACCTGCATGTCCTATCTTCCCACATCCATAAACCTCCTCTTTGGCCTTCCTCTTTTCCTCTTCCCTGGCAGCTCCATACAGCAGTTGAATGTGTATTTACAATTGTACATTAGTATCGCACAAACATTTGTGTTGCACATCATTTGTATTGCACAGGCAGGTGCCTATAGAGTGTCACAGTGACATGACACACAAATTGCAGCCATTACAGTATTACGGCCATTTAGCTTTTATTGTCGTCATTACATTAATTTACTGAACTGTTTCTGCCATTGAGAAGGACTTGCTCACAATGAGAGGGCAGACACACACTCTCTATTTCCCTTTAAGGACCCTTCAAAAGGATATTTGCTGCATGTATCAAACCTGCGACAATTTACAGGACCACTACGCCACCTTGTTTAATGGACGTTGTCTAACTCGGGTTAGAATAAAACCCATCAAATGTTAAAGTCAGACCCAGTCTGTATCTGTAAAGAACCGTCGTTTGCAGTGTAAAGAGCGTGTTGCACAGACACACCTGCCGCACCTGGCTCGCCTTGCACTAATATCCGCACAGTCCCTGCTGTTCTGGGGAACGACCATCCAAACCACCCATCTTCTGATATTCCCCAGTTTGATGGATTTACTCCAAACACATTCTCCATTCTGACATTTCCTTGCGCCCGGCCCGCCCCTGCGGTCCTCCGGATGCTTTTGTGACCAGTCGGTCTTAATCATCCCTCATCCGGAGGCCTGCCGAGTCGCTCCGGTGGCTGCTGGAAAAGCACGGCATGGTGTGCTCCTGCGCTAGTTTGTGGACGACAGGTTGTCCAGAGCGGATGACTCCCGGGGTCCGGCGGGGACTCGGAACGAGGTGTGCAGACCTGAGCTAACAGCCCCCGGAGGCAATTAAAACTTGCCGGTGGACAACCTTTCAACTTGTTAACCCAGGAAAGTGTTGGATTTCAAAAAGCTCTCCCAGAGGCATAGTTACCTCCCCCGGCTGTCTGCCTGAGGAGATCGGGTATGATTATTTTGGAGGTTAGGAGCTGTGTCGTCGGTACAAAGAGGCTGGAAAATCCTCTGAACTGCCGAGTCCCTTTTGTTATGTGTGGAAGTGTTGAGGCTCTGAGTTCAACTTCAGAAGTACACCAGATGCTGAGGATGGAGGGAAACGGGTCCGTTACTACACTGATCCCCCCATTCAGTCGCCAGTATTTGTAACTGAATGGCGCTAAACATGTAGGCACACACTGTGAGGAGGATAATGTGTCTGTGCATGTGTTCGTCCATTTATGGACATCACAAAGAAAGATTATTGGTAGGGGATCCGGGTCCACATGTATCGGAAGAGGCGTGTGGTAGTAGTCTGCAGCCCTCCCCGGATCGGCAGAGGGGTTGGTGCAGCGACCGGGACGGCTCGGAAGAGTGGGGGTAATTGGCCGGATACAAGTGGGGAGAAAAAGGATGAAAAAAAGGCACACAAAAAAAAAAAAGTCAGCATTTTGACCTCATTCATTCATTCATTCATTCAATCATGCAGGCATTCGCTGTCCATATCTGATATAATTCAGGGTGGCTTGGAAGTGGTGGATGGTCATCTGCCCTCGCTGTCTTGTGCGAGCTGTTGGTTGCGGCCTCATCATCAAAATGGAGGACGGTACAGACGGTCCAGCTCACTTCTTGGTTGCAGTCTAAGATCCTGTCCCCATCGATCACACTATCGCACACATCAACACAACCCATGCTGTTGGATTGAACCTTTTTTCTCCCCGGTTGTACTTGTCCAGTTACCCCACTCTTCCTAGCCGTCCCGGTCGCTGCTCCACCCCCTCTGGCGATCCGGGGAGGGCTGCAGACTGCCACATGCTTCCTCTGATACACGTGGAGTCGCCAGCCGCCTCTTTTCACCTGACAGTGAGGAGTTTCACCAGGGGAATGTAGCACGTGGGAGGATCACGCTACTCCCCCCCAGTTCCCCCTCCCCCCCCGGACAGGCTCCCTGAACGACCAGAGGAGGTGCTAGTGCAGCGACCAGGACCAACACCCACATCCGGCTTCCCACCCGCAGACACGGCCAATTGTGCCTGTAGGGATGCCCGACCAAGCCGGAGGTAACACGAGCATTCGAACCGGCGAGCCCCGTGTTGCTAGGCAAAGGAATAGACCGCCACGCCACCCAGACGCCCCACATCTGGTCTTTTCTCCTCGTTCGAACGTCATGTGACGCCGTCCTGAAGTCTTCTACCGCGGACGCCGTCAGGACCGTGCTCCTGTCCGGCTCTGCAGGTCTTCCTTTGACCACGTTTTAATGGCTTATTTCCCTTGTCCTGCCCCCCCGTGGACCTTTATGATGGGCGCCTTGTGTTCACCGGGGAATCAGCTTTTCATCGCCGTTCTTGTTTGCACATGGGATTGATGGCGAGGCATATTCAGCAGCGGTGTGCTAATCACAGGAAATTGAATTTCTCTCGCTCCATACTAAAATGTGAAAGACGGCAGTACACAGAGTAGATTAAATAAAAAAACCAACCCAGCAGAGGTGGTCAGGCCCACATCTCCACCGCTGATGAGTCTTTTTTTTTAAAATCAAGGCCAAAGAAACCGGATCGATCTGGTCGCAGTAAAAATGATCAAATATTCCTACCTCGGCGAATGTGTGCCGGGTGGTTACCTGAGCAAATCAATGGAGTCACCGGTTAATTAGTCGGATCCGAGTCTGAGGGTGGAGGATCTGCCGTTCTGCGAGGCGAGGGAAGGTCGGCGTGTTTTGTGCGGCGCGATGGAAATCCTTTTTTCTCCAGCCAAAGAAGGTGGAATCGGTTCATCTGGACACGACGTTTATTGACGGGTACGTTTCATCCCTCATCTCTTCGGTCTCAACCGACTGCGGGTATCCCCACCCTTATAAACACCACCCTTATAAACAATGCGGCTGCATAAGGACCGAAACCAACGACCAGTTTCGTATGCAAATACGGGCGGGCCCATTAGCTAGCGTTCCCCAACCCTCTGTGCATAGTACAGTGGTCACACCCCTATTTGCATATGGAACTGGTCGTTAGGCAGCTGTATGGTTTCTAAGGGCGGTGTTTATAAGGGTGGGGACACCTGCAGTCAGTGGAGACTGAGGGGATGAGTGATGAAACGTGTCCGTCAGTAAACGTCCTGTCTAGAGGAACTGATTCAACCCTCTGTGCTTTCTTACCTGGATTATTGAGCAGCATCAAGACCTTTTTCTTTAGGGTAGGACTCCAGATAAAGCACACCGGCTGTCTGAAGAAGAAAGGGGTGTTCACTTCCGTGGAGTGATTCAGTACATACCAGGATTTCATCTCAGCACTCGTCTGCTGATGAGTCACGTTGTTGGTACAGGTGGAAACGTCGGAGATTATCTGCCTGGCCATCCACGCAAGTCAGAACAGAGGATTCATTTAAATAAATTGTGTGTGTGTGTGTGTGTGTGTGTGTGTGTGTGTGTGTCAGTTTAGATTCAAGTTTGCCTTTATGGGATAGAAAACTGAGATGGGGAGAAAGAGAGAGGGAGAGAGAGAGAGGAAGGAGAGAGAAAGAGAGAGGGAGCAAGAGATAGAGGGGAGAGAGAGACAAAGAGGGAGAGAGATAAGGAGAGGAAGAGAGAGAAAGAACAGGAGGGGGAGAGAGAGGGAGAGAGAGAGAGAGCTAGGGAAAGAGGGAGGGGGGAGAGAAAGAGGAAGGAGAGAGAAAGAGAGAGGGAGAGAGAGAGAGCTAGGGAAAGAGGGAGGGGGGAGAGAAAGAGGAAGGAGAGAGAAAGAGAGAGGGAGCAAGAGATAGAGGGGGGAGAGAGACAAAGAGGGAGAGAGATAAGGAGAGGAAGAGAGAGAAAGAACAGGAGGGGGAGAGAGAGGGAGAGAGAAAGAAGGGGGAGAGAGAGAGAAAGGGAGAGAGACAAATGGGGAGAGATAAAGAGGGCGAGAGATATAAAGAGGGTGAGAGAATGAGAGAAAGAAGGGGGAGAGAGAGAGACAAATAGGGGGAAAAAGAGAGAGGGAGAGAGAGAGCTAGGGAAAGAGGGAGGGGGACAGAAAGAGGAAGGAGAGAAAGAGAGAGGGAGCAAGAGATAGAGGGGGGAGAGAGATAAGGAGAGGAAGAGAGAGAAAGAACAGGAGGGGGAGAGAGAGGGAGAGAGAAAGATGGGGGAGAGATAAAGAGGGCGAGAGATATAAAGAGGGTGAGAGAAGGAGAGAGAAAGAAGGGGGAGAGAGAGAGACAAATAGGGGGGGAGAGAGAGAGAGAGAGGGAGAGATGGACCTCATGCACCCTTCACTCAGACATACAGATGTGTTTGTTAAGTGTGTTTCTGAGCTGTGGTTCGTTTGTCGGTACTTGTCGTATGTCAGTACAGGCAACAGTCTCGCTCAGATGGATTAAAACCTAAATACTCCCCCCCCACCCCCTCCCCGGCTAATTTCTTTCTTCTTCTTCTTTTTTTTTTAAATAATCTTAGAAAATCCTTCTTGTACCTTTCACATATTAGTGCCAACGCAGGTTGAAGGAATACGGGCGAAGCAAATCCGTCTAATACAAACTCGACTCCCCCACGCCGCGTTCTCCCACAACTGGACGTGTTGAAACTTTATCAACGTTATACAGGTGGTATAAAAATCAGCCTGGGTGTTTTCCCCTCCCTCATATCACCCGCTGGTGGTGATAGACGTGTCCGGATGTATGGATGTGCACGCTCTGAACGCCGTTTCTGTAACTTTATAACGTTAAATCTTCGGTTAGTGTGTGTGGATATACCCCGGATTGGGTCTTTAGGAGCTTGCCTGCTTCAGGAAAGACAAGGTTTGTGAGAATGCGTATGACTCTAGATGACTTCGGACAGGGTATCCGCTGTCTTGCGGAGCATCCAGTTTGAGCCAGATCATTTTATGTTCTCGATGGAGCGTAAAACTTTAAAATCCTGAATTTCGAAGAAGTCTCGACAAACCAGTCCGGTATGTTCTCTGGAAAGTTTGGAGCTGTATGTTCAGAAGAACATGAGGGTCCGCGGCGGTGTAGCGGTCTCAGCATCGGCTTTGTGTCGATGCAGTTGCCCACTGGGGACCGGGGTTCGCGCCCCGGTCATGTCAGATCCGACTATGGCCGGACTCGATGAAGCAGCAATAAACGGCAACGCTGTCTTCGGGAGGTGGTTCGGCCTGGAGTCACCTTGTCATGAAAGTGGCGAGGCGTCTCCTTCGAGACTGCCGGCCAGAGAGACGCAGTTGGCGAACGCATGCAGTACGAGGGTGGGTGTTTGAACTAAAATAGGGATCAATTGGCCACTAAATTGAGAGAAAAAGGGAAAAATCAGAAATAAATTTAAAGAGAAGAACATGAGAGCTGGCATCTGGGTGGCGTGGCGGCCTATTCTGTTGGCTACCAACACGGGGATCGGCAGTTTGAATCCCCGTGTTACCTCCGGCTCGGTCGGGCGTCCCTACAGAATTGGCCGTGTCTGCAGGCGGGAAGCCGGATGTGGGTATGTGTCCTGGTCGCTGCACGAGCGCCTCCTCTGGTTGGCCGGGGCACCTGTTCAGGGGGGAATAGCGTGATCCTCCCACGCGCTACGTCCCCCTGGTGAAACTCCTCACTGTCAGGTGAAAAGAAGCGGCTGGTGACTCCACATGTATCGGAGGAGGCGTGTGGAAGCCTGCAGCCCTCCCTGGATCAGCAGAGGGGGTGGAGCAGCGACCGGGACAGCTCAGAAGAGTGGTGTAATTGGCCAATTACAACTGGGGAGAAAAAAGGGGAACAACCCCCCCCCCCGCCAAAAAAAAAGAACATGAGCGCTCTAATTAAAACACAGATGGCCCAAGGATATTGTAATAACCTTCACGCAAAGAATTTAGTCCCATTTTTTTGCTGCGATTTTAATTCATATTCCCGGGCTCAACTGGGTTGGAGGAGGAGAAGTCGGAGACATGTCGGGGTGCAATGGGTCCTCTTGTCTTTCCTGTCGTTGCATCACGTGACATAAAACTCGTCAGCCGGTGGCCCGACCCCCTCCGAGCTCCGAGGTGAAGAAAACACATACATCCGGTTTTTACAAAACCTGGTCCCCTGCAACGTAAAGCTGTGTAAAAAGGAAGTGTAAAGATGTCCACGCAGCACCCAACGCAGTAATTCACCGCTTATTGTGCCGCGCGCGTTTCCTGAATGCATAATGCATGGCTCTCAACACGAGGCTCTGGATCCTCTGGAGGCCGCTGGCATTATACAAGAAGAGGCATGTTTTCCAAGGAGGCAATTATCCATTAAGTGGGTGTGGGGAAGAGGTACGGCCGGTTGTGTACTGATGAATTGCAGGGGCCAGTAATTTGCGGGGTAATTAAAGACTCCAGCCCCTCGCAGTGTTGTGAGCATAAATCACGTTCGCTGCTGAAATCTGTAAGAGATCGTACTCGCGTGTACAGTAACGCCGTACGCACGCTGTGTTTGTCAAGGGCGGGAGTTGTTTGTTTGTCACAGATGTTGTGTTCGTGTGGCACGACTTGTGTGAAGTGGTGGGAAAAAAGTAGTCGACCCCTTTGAGTAACTGTAGCAATGGTGTGACAGAGGAGAGGAAGAAATGGAAAGGGATGGTCCGCTGTGGCGACCCCTAACAGATCCCTCACGGGAGCAGCCGAAAGTAGAAGTAGTAGTAGTAGTAGTAACGGTAGAAATATTACAGTGTAAGAATACTCGAGTAATAGTAAAAGGGCGGCATTCAAAATTTCACTTCAGTAATGAAGTATTGGCAGTAAAATATACTGAAGTATCCAAAGTAAAAGGTTTCATTGTGAAAAATGGCCTCTTTCGGTCTGTTAAATGATTTGTTAACCTGTCGGCAGTGTTTGCATGTTGTAGCTGCTCGGAATACTACATATACTTTGGGGTATTAAAATTTTCTTTTCTTTTTTTTTTTTTTACCCCTTTTTCCCCCCAATTGTACCTGGCCAGCTACCCCACTCTTCCACGCTGTCCCGGTCGCTGCTCCTCCCCCCGCTGCCGATCCGATACATGTGGCGTCGCCAGCCGCTTCTTTTCACCTGACAGTGAGGAGTTTCGCCAGGGGGACGTAGCACGTGGGAAGATCATGCTATTCCCCCCAGTCCCCCACCCCCACCCCACCCCACCCCCACCAAACAGGCCCCCTGACCGACCAGAGGAGGCGCTACCGCAGCAACCGGGACACATACCCGCATCCAGCTTCCCACCCACAGACACGGCCAGTTGTGTCTGTAGGGACGCCTGACCAAGCCAGAGGTAACATGGGGATTCAAACCGGCGAGCCCCGTGTTGGTAGGCAGCAGAATAGGCTGCTGCACTACCCGGACGCCTCGGGGGTATTTTAAATTCTTAAAAATGAATCATATATGATGAGCTTATCATATGGTTTTGCATAAAAAAACCTTATTCTGCAAAGTAGCTAGTGACTGCAGCTGTGTTGTAAACCTAGTGGCCTAAAAAGCACAGTGCTTCCTCTTAAATGTAGTAGAGTTAAAGTATCGTGTCACAAAATGGCAATATCCCACAATCACTTCTCAGCTGGCTGCACCAAATAAAACTCTGGATGTCGTCAAATCTACTCAAGCTACATAGCAACAAAACAGAGGTGATGGTTGTGGCTCCCAAGGCACTGCTCCAGAAGGTTGAAGATCTTTTCCATCTGCTCATTCCCAGGAGTCCGCAGCCTGGGTGTCATTCTGGACTTCACCCACTCATTCCACTCACACATCAGATCCATCACTAAATCTGCCTTCTTTCACCTCAAAAACATCCCCAGACTCCGGCCATCACTCTCAGACTCCGTGACGGAGACCCTCATCCATGCTTTCATCAATGGAGTCCTGTCCGGGGTACCTAGCAAAGCCCTGGACAGGCTTTGGTGTGTGCAGAACTCAGCTGCCAGGGTTCTCACCCACACCAAGCCCTGGCAGCATATCACCCCCACCCTCATCCACCTTCACTGGCTCCCAGTCAAGTCTCGCATCTCCTACAAAATCCTTCACCTCACCTACAAATCCCTTCATGCCCATGCCGCCCAGTACCTATCAGACCTCCTCCACCCCATATACTCCATCCCAAAATCTGCTCTCCACCCCCCACACCAGCCTGCAGACTATTGGGGACAGAGCCTTCAGTGTGGCAGCCCCAAACCATTTCGAACACTATCGTAGCAGAGAGCCACAATGCTGCTTCTATGGACACTTAAAAAAAAAATTTTTTTTTAAAAAACCCTGAAAACTCACCTATTCACCAAGGCCTGTGGTCTCTAGTCACTGCTCCCATCCCCAGCAATCTTTGCTATTATTATTTTCTGTTCTTGTACTGTTTGCTTTGTCTGCTTCACTATGTATAAAGAGTCCTTGGCTCCATTGAAAGGTGCTGTATAAATTTAGGTTGTTATTTTATTATTATGAAAGTATCAGTACCTTGAGAAAATGTACCTTGTTCATTTCTGCCTCTGCTTGTGCGTATTTATGGTGTGTATTTATACTGAGCCCTGGCAGCAAGCCTAACTCCTCCTAGCGAGAAAAACAATGATTTGAACTGAATGGAAAAGCAGCCTTCATTGTAACGGCTGTGCTGTCTGTTTTATTACTGCTAAAATTTAAACTCTGATCGTGAAATTTTCTACCAGCAGGATTTTTATGATAATACTGTTTTCAAATTGCCAAAAAAAAAGATGTCTGTAGTACAATATGCATGTTCCCATAGAGAGCCTGTTTGATAACCAGGGAGTCGAAAGTGCCATATCTAAATTAGTCAGCTAGAAACTGAATTGACACAGACAAAGATGTGCACAGTTTTAATAACTGCTTTCATTACTTGCCGTATTGGAGGTGGATTTTACTGACTTTCACACATCTCCCACATGCAAACCAATATGACATAGTGTCAACGTGGTGCATTTGGAGCCGTCCTTATGGTACGGCGCCATGCTGGAGGGCATTTCAGCTGTGACGGCGTTCCCCCATAAAGCCTCCATTCGACATGAGGCTTGAACCTTCAACCCTTTGAATAAGTCTGATGCTATGCCGACTGAGTTACTTCACACGTCTGTTTATGTACAGTGGTGCTTGAAAGTTTGTGAACCCTTTAGAAATTTCTATATTTCTGCATAAATATGATATAAAACATCATCGGGATTTTCACACAAGTCCTAAAAGTAGATAAAGAGAACCCAATTACACAAATGAGACAAAAATATTATACTTGGTCATTTATTTATGTAGGAAAATTATCCAATATTACTTATCTGTGAGTGGCAAAAAAGTACGTGAACCTGCAGGATTAGCAGTTAATTTGAAGGGGAAATTAGAGTCGGGTGTTTTCAGTCAGTGGGATGACAATCAGGCGTGGGCGGGTGCCCTGTTTTATTTCAAGAACAGGGATCTATCAAAGTCTGATCTTCACAACACGTGCCTGTGGAAGTGTTTCATGGCAAGAACAAAGGAGATTTCTGAGGACCTCAGAAAAAGCGTTGTTCATGCTCATCAGGCTGGAAAAGGTTACAAAACCAGCTCTAAAGAGTTTGGACACAGCCAGACAGACTGTGTACCAATGGAGGAAATTCAAGAGCATTGTTACCCTCCCCAGGAGGAGTCGACCATCAAAGATCCCTACAAGAGCAAGGCGTGTAATAGTCGGCCGCGTCACAAAGGAACCCAGGGTAACTTCTGAGCAACTAAAGAACTCGCTCACATTGGCTAATGTTAATGTTCATGAGTCCACCATCGGGAGAACACTGAACAATGGTGTGCATGGCAGGGTTGCAAGGAGAAGGCCACTGCTCTCCAAAAAGAACATTGCTGCCCGTCTGCAGTTTGCTAGAGATCACGTGGACAAGTCAGCAGGCTACTGGAAAAATGTTTTGTGGACGGATGAGACCAAAATAGAACTTTTTGGTTTGAATGAGAAGCGTTATGTTTGGAGAAAGGAAAACACTGTATTCCAGCATAAGAACCTTATCCCATCTGTGAAACATGGTGGTGGTAGTGTCATGGTTTAGGGCTGTTTTGCTGCATCTGGGCCAGGACGGCTTGCCGTCATCGATGGAACAATGAATTCTGAATTATACCAGCGAATTCTGAAGGAAAATGTCAGGACATGTGTGCGTGAACTGAATCTCAAGAGAGCCTGGGTCATGCAGCAGGACAACGACCCTAAGCACACAAGTCCTTCTACCAAAGAATGGTTAAAGAAGAATAAAGTTAATGTTTTGGAATGGCCAAGTCAAAGTCCTGACCTGAATCCAGTCGAAATGTTGTGGAAGGACCTGAAGCCAGCAGTTCATGTGAGGAAACCCACCAACATCCCAGAGTTGAAGCTGTTCTGTACGGGGGAATGGGCTTAAATTACTCCAAGCCAATGTGCAGGACTGATCAACAGTTACCAGAAATGTTTCATTGAAGTTATTGCTGCACGGGGCGGGGGGGGGGGGGGGTCACACCAGATACTGAAAGCAAAGGTTCACATACTTTTGCCACTCACAGATATGTAATCCTGGATCATTTCCCTCAATAAATAAATGACTAAGTGTACTATTTTTGTCTCATTTGTTTAATCGGGTTCTCTTTATCTACTTTCAGGACTTGCGTGAAAACGTTTTAGGTCATATTTATGCAGAATTCTAAAGGGTTCACAAACTTTCAAGCACCGCTGTACAACATACATGACAAAACCAACACACAAACCACCGCGAAGTTTCATCTATAGCACAATGAATTTGCCCGAGTGCTGATGAGCCAAGCTGAGAAAAACAAAACAAAAGTCCTTGCTGCCTTTCTTTGCTAATGCACTCTCACTCTGTGAGACGAGCGCAGATTTTCTAACCTTTTCCCTTTGTGTTGCGTCCTTCTCACAGAAAAGACGATTTCACAGCTCACGCCACAGAGCGCGTGCAGTATTAGTCATTGTTTAATTAAGGGGAAGTGTTCAACTAAAGAACAAGTGTAATTCCTGCAGGAAGACAGGACCCCCCCCACCACCACCACCGCCGCCACCGCTTCCCTCCGCACACACACCCCTCCCCGTGGGGTTATTTGTGCGAGATGGAAGACGAGTGTGGGTGAAGCAGTAGAGATACACACTCCATCAACACGCAGTTTCTCTGCTCGCTCACTGAGGGGCGCCCCAGGGGAGTGAAGCAACGAATTCCTTTTTCTCTGCGTCAACCCCATGTTGTGTGTCTGTGTGTGTGTGTGTGTGTGTGTGTCTCTCTCAGTTCTCTCTTCTTATTTGGTGGCAGTGATTCATCACGGAATATCAGAACCATTCACGGCCTTACAGTAGAGACGAGGGCTTTAAAGCCACGCTGCAATTGGTTTCCATGATATGTTGTAATCCGCATTGATCTCTCTTGACTCCTGACTACAAACAGTCGGGGGTCCCCCCCCCGGAGAGACGCGGAGATCCTGACAGCCGCGAGAGAGAGAGCGGGCGAGCGAGGCGGCGGCGTGGAGATATAGGGACTGTTTTAATCACGGAGCTTTCATTAGCTCATATTTACGTACTTGCACGGTATGAGGAGGCTCGATATTTCTTTGTTTCTCCTTTTTTTTTTTCCTGAGAGCATCAGTTCGCGTGCCTTTTTTACGTATTCTCATCCTGTGGCGTCATAAAACGCCGCTTTTGCCGAAAGTCCATACGTGACGTTAACCCTTAACTTAAAGTCGTCGTGAAGTGAAAATGGAGCTTTTGTTCACCTTGTTAGCTCATCTCCATTATATTCTGCACCCATTTAAACAAACCTGTGCCAATAAATCCTGAACTTCCCT
This sequence comes from Lampris incognitus, assembly GCF_029633865.1. Lineage (NCBI taxonomy): Eukaryota > Metazoa > Chordata > Actinopteri > Lampriformes > Lampridae > Lampris > Lampris incognitus. The sequence goes on from NC_079213.1 coordinate 7,581,206, forward strand.
GTTTTACTGATTTTACATCAAAATCTAATCACCGCGACCTCTAAAACGGTCACGTTTTTGTGGTTGCACGACCAAGTCTGAGCGGGGCACGCGAGCAATTTTCCAACCAATGATATGATAGAATGTTTTGCACCATCCATTCAAATCACACACACACCCCCTCCTGGTTTTGTCCCGCCCTAATATCCTATTTTACTTGGAAACAGTGCACGTCACATTATGGAGACACGTTTTGAACGCCGTTTCACACCGTCTTGAACCACCGCCTAACCTTAAACTTCACCTGTACGTCGTCGATATTCGAGGCTTCCACCTCCGGTGTGGGAAGATGGCTGTGCGGATTCACGTTTGCAGCGGCCTCACCCAGCACCGTCCATGCAGTGTCTTTCACATCTGTGTCTTCGTTTGATGGCTGGGAGAGCTGGCGCTGGATCGGCTGGGGGAGCCTGGTCTGCTGCATCCGATGGGCCCAGGGACCACGGCCCTGCATGGAGCCGCGCCCGAGGAGGAAACGCCGAGGGCCTTCTGACAGGACGAGGAGGCGGGGCGGGCTAAGCTAACTGCTAGCCCATGCAGACCGGCGGTTCCGACAGTCATCCTGGCGGTTCACTGTCTTGGACAGTGAATTTATATATACTAGAGTGTATATTTAAATGTGTGTGTGTGTGTGTTGGATATGTGTGTTCTTGTAGTTTGGATGTGTTTTTGTCTTTGTGCTGCTCTGCTGTGGGCTGGGGGGAAACGATATTTCGTGTCATTTCATGTGCGCAGGTGCACGGAATGAAATGACAGATAATAAATGTTCCCGACGTTCCTGTTATTAAAAGCGTAAGTTTAACGCTGGAGTCTATGCGGCACCGGAGCGTCAGTATGTGGCGTAAGTGGATGCGAATGCATCGGCCGTCCTTCTGTAGGGAGACTGCAGTATTTCTGTTGCATCTTAAAAAAAATACAAACCTAACAAATCTCTGATTTCCACTGCCTCGCCGTGCATCGGCCTGCACACTGTCTACTCCCACATTTAATTACAATACAAACAATGTTGGGCCCAAAAAACTAATGGCGGTTCTGAGACTGCAGAGGGCCAATGGCCCCAAACACCATCTGTGGCTTTGGCCAGACGCTTCCTGCGCCCCGGTGCCGTCGGACGAGATGATACGCGGCACCGCTGCAGTGACACTTCCAGTCGAGCACCAGCGCTTATCTCTCAGCAGAGACCGGAGCTTTCTGTGCCCGGAGCCAAACCGGCACCGCTCTCTCCTCCCCCCCCCCCCCTTCCTCCTCCTCCGGCAAAGCGCTGAGCACGGAGGAGGGACGGACGGATGGATGGATGGAGGGGGGCGACTGGGCCTGCCCGCTGGTCCAACAGAACATGCTGCCGAGACGCCGAGATGAGAGAGCCTCTCAATTTACCGTGGCATCTGCTCCCTCAGATAGCATCATCCAACTTCAGCCCGCAAACCAGGAGAAAAAAGCAGCCCGCTCTCCGTCATGGAGAAGCTCCAGAAAGACCCGGGAAAATTTGGATATCCCGCCGCCAATGGGCGTGTGTTGAATTCTGAGGGGGGAGCCGGCTAATGATCTCTGAAGGACACTGCGGCTCACCTGCCGTCCCAGAATCTGGCACGAGCGACTCATCGGCGTGATTGACAGCTGCTCCGGAATGGCCGCGGGGGAAGAAACGGAGGGCACATGCGGCCATCTTGTTTTAGATTGTGCTGGTGTGCACACAAATTGTGCTGGTAAATGTGAAGGGGTGCAGTGCCAGAAGCTGCAGTTTTGTCCTTCCTTTTTTCTTCTTTTTTTACTACTTCAGATGGTCAAAATTAAAACCAACCCTGAGAGTGAAGGGTCATAACCACACCGTGACCGTAGAATAGTCCCCGAAAAGCCAGGGGTAAGAATAAAAGATGAGCGGAGAGAAAGGACTTTATAAATGTTTGAACAAAACACAAAGAGAACAAGAGGAGGGATTCAGACGGGTGGGTTTTTTTTTTATAAAGATGACGTCATGTTTTGTTTTTTTTTTTGAGGAGGCATCTGCTGTTATGAGGGTTCTGGTTGTGGTTATGGCTGTCCAAACAATAGCTATGCATTGCTGAATCATGTCATTGGATATATGGGATCCCTTTTAGTCGGACTGTAGTCAGATTTAACTCTTCGTGTCTGAACCCGCTGGAACAGCACAGTAAAACACTCAGCCGCCATTTTTTACCTGTAAATGACTAAAACTTTGTTTATATATATATATATATATATATATATATATATATATATATATATATATATACCTTTATCCATAACTTCATATTTAACAAGAACTCTGAGGGAATGGTCTTGTCCTTATTAATATTCATGAGCTGACCTTTGAGTGACAAGTACAAGCAGCGTTTGGTGGTGAGTGTGTGGGCGGGGCATCATATTTTGATGATTTGATCTGATTGGCTGCATGTAAATTAGTCTCTGGTGACGTCATACTATGTGTCAGTTGAAAAAGGCCTAGAGGAGTTGAACAAGGAGAAGCTCTCTTCAGAATAAAAAGGAAGCGTCCGGGTGGCGTGGCGGTCTATTCCGTTGCCTACCAACACGGAGATCGCCAGTTCGAATCCCTGTGTTACCTCCGGCTTGGTCGGGCGTCCCTACAGACACAATTGGCCGTGTCTGCGGGTGGGAAGCCGGATGTGGGTATGTGTCCTAGTCGCTCCACTAGCGCCTCCTCTGGTCAGTCGGGGCACCTGTTCAGGGGGGGAATAGCGTGGTCCTCCCACGCGCTACGCCCCCCTGGTGAAACTCCTCACTGTCAGGTGAAAAGAAGCGGCTGGTGACACCACGTGTCGGAGGAGACGTGGTAGTCTACAGCCCTCCCCGGATCAGCAGAGGGGGTGGAGCAGCAGCCGGGGCGGCTGTGAAGAGTGGGGTAATTGGCTGACTACAATCGGGGAGAAAAAGAGGGGTGGGGAAATCCCCCGCTCCCCCCCAAAAACTGAATTCTACTTTTCAATTTGGATCTTTTTTTCCATTGGAAAGAGACTGTAATGAAATGCGCGAGGGTTAAAATCGGGGGGCGCTGGAGAACTTTAGGGTTCCAGTTTCAGCCCGACTTTAAAACGGATGAAGATCAGAAAGCTTCAGAAATGGTTCTTTGCATCTGTGGCGTGGTGTGTTGTAATGGAGCGGGTGGAGGTGGGGGTGGAGGGGGGGGGGCTGCCATTCAGCTGATCGCTCTCAGGTGTTTACCATGGGGGGGCGGGTCATTAATGAAGTCACACAGGTGTCCTCATGTCCACTCTAGCAGCGATGCTTCCTGTCCGCGAAACCAAACCAAGCCCTACCCCAGCGAGTAAAGGTGTGTGTGTGTGTGTGTGTGTGTGTGTGTGTGTGTGTGTGTGTGTGTGTGTGTGTGTGTGTGTGTGTGTGTGTGTAACTGAGAACTGTGCCTTTAATAAGTCCTGCCGCCCCAAACATTCTGGAACAGACGGCTAACAAGGGGCGTTGGGTTGGGGAAGTGGTGGGTGGGGGGGGGGCACTTTTTGCGGTTGCCCCCCCCCCCCACCCGCCAGTGTGCTGATAGAAGATGGGGTGAAGTCATTAACAGGCCTGAGCTGCACATCTCTGACAGTGCTGGTGAGGCGCCGTCTCGTTATGCAGTGTTACTAATGGACAGCGTGCTCTTGTGGGAGAACACGAGGTTAGCGGGGTACTTCGGCTGTTATTATAAACTCATTCGACAAAATGGACGCGTGAATAGTGAGGGCTCTTCCCTGGAGCTGGAGTACCGCACACCTGAGAAAATATGTCTGCGAGCGCGACACTTGACCCCCTCCTCGACGCAGCGGCGCAATAGTACACCGGCCCGAGACCGACTCATCAACACCTCCCCCTTATTTAGAGGATGCAGTGTATACTGCATACTACCGAGGTACATGATTGTGTGTACAGAATGCAGTATACACTACTGGAGTTGAAGATGATAAGATTTTCATGGGGAGTGACGAAGAAGGACAGGATTAGGAACGAGTATATTAGAGGGACAGCTCAGGTTGGACGGTTTGGAGACAAAGCAAGAGAGGCGAGATTGAGATGGCTTGGACATGTGTGGAGGAGAGATGCTGGGTATACTGGGAGAAGGATGCTGAATATGGAGCTGCCAGGGAAGAGGAGAAGAGGGAGGCCAAAGAGGAGGTTTATGGATGTGGTGAGGGAGGACATGCAGGTGGCTGGTGTGACAGAGGACAGGAAGAGATGGAGACGGATGATCCACTGTGGCGCCCCCTAACAGGAGCAGCCGGAAGTCGCAGTAGTAACAGTAGTAGTAGTAGTAGTAGTAGTAGACAACATTACACTTAATGGACTTAGATGCAAGTGTATGTGACCCGTCATAACCCCCCAAAAGCTTTGTCGCCTCCCTTCCTCCGTTTTGATGTCGCCTCAGCATTTTATTTACGCTGAAAATGTGTTTCATGGTGAAATTCTCTCCTTGTCCACCATGTTGCTTTGGAAAATGCCCCTCTTGCAGGTCATTTCCAAAGCCCAAAGAATTATGGGACAGTTTTGATCTCTTAGTAACTATAATATCTGTAGGTAATATTTGTATCTGTCGTATAAATGTACAGACTTGACATACGCTACATTTTCATGCGAGCATCACGCACAGCTAGTTTGACTAAACCGAAAGGCCCCCCGGCAAGTTCCTGTCTCCAAGATCGCTTCGAATAGATAAAAACAGATCCAGTATCCTGTGTGTCAGACGGTACAGCTCGACCATATTTGCACCAAACAGCAAGTATGCATCACGCGAGTGCAAGTATACGTAGCACGAGTTTTCACTTTTCAGACAGAAATTGGGCGGAGTTGAGAAACGAGCCCACGCATGTTAGACTCCAGACTAAAGATGGCTGCACTTTGCCAACATTTTTGAGGGCTGCAGACTACCACATGCCTCCTCCCATACATGTGGAGTCACCAGCCGCTTCTTTTCCCCTGACAGTGAGGAGTTTCACCAGGGGGACGTAGCGCGTGGGAGGCTCACGCTATTCCCCACAGAGCCCCCTCCCCCCCCCGAACAGGCGCCCTGACCGACCAGAGGAGGCGCTAGTGCAGTGACCGGGACACATACCCACATCCGGCTTCCCCCCTACAGACATGGCCAATTGTGACTGTAGGGACGCCCAACCAAGCCGGAGGTAACACAGGGATTCGAACCGGCGATGCCCAGGTTGGTAGGCAACGGAACAGACCGCTACACGACCCTGACGCCTGTTAAGAGCACTTCTTAATTAAACGCCGTTCTATTTGTTTTCATTTGGTATGTTTTCACTTTTTACTCTGAAGAAGGATGGGTGCTGAAAAGGGTGGGTGCTGAAAAAGGGTGGGTGCTGAAAAAGGGTGGGTGCTGTATGAAGAGTTCTTTATTTGACCCCTTAACAAGATGCCCTGTTGTGATTTCGGGGCATCGGAACGGCGTTGGGTGCGGTTGAGGACATCTTTGAAAGCGAGCAGCGCTGGAGTGTTCATTCAGAGACGTTGAATCCTCACCAGCTTCACGGTGGCTTTTACAACTGACCCTGACCTTTGACCTCCGAGTGACCGGGAAGCAGGAGAAGAGTATGATTTTCTTACCGGGCTCAAAACACTTCCTCACATTCTTACCATCTTTATTACTAGAACATGACACAGTTTAATTTTTTTCCACCCCTCTGCTTAATCCAGTTCAGGGTCAGGCTGGAGTCTATCCCAGCATGCACTGGGCAGAAGGCAGAGACACCAGGCACAATTTATAGCAATGTCATTCGTCTCTAAAGTGATATACTTTATGTATTCAAATATAAAGTACCTGGAGCAAACCCACACACACACACACGGTGGTCACTCGGGGCCGAGTATGACCGTCCCCCCTCTGGGTCCCTCTGGGTCTTCAGGTGGGTGTAGAGGCTGATCCTGGAGCCACCACACGGTCCTTGGCAGGGGGTGGCCAGAGTCCAATGGCATGGAGAACCAAGACGGTTGGGGACCGCCCTCTGTTGCAGCCTTCATCCGCCTTCACTGTCGATGTGACCTGGAGACGTCTTCCACCAGTTTTGCCGTTGAGGTCTTCGTTGGATCTCGCTTCGTCTGGAACCTCCCCCCTTGACCTATCCGCCTCGGGTGACCCTACCAGGAGCCAAGCTCCAGACGGCATAGCTCTTGGGATCATTGGTACACACAAGCTTCTCCACCACGGCACGGTGGCGATCCAGGAGAACACACACACACACACACACACACACACACACACACACACACACACACACACACACACACATACACAGAGGCTCTGATCAAACCCAGGATGTTCTCACTTCCTGTGCGCCATCCAACATGATAATAATAATGGTAATGATTGTAATTTTATGTTATTGTTAAAGTGGTCTCACTTTGCTGTGGCTGTGAAATTGTGCCGCTATTAATATATCACCCTTACCTTTTACTAATAATTATGGTTCCTACTGTTGTGCCCTTCATCCGCCTGCACTTGACACTTTTATGTTCTCGTGGCGCTAATGTGCCTGCCTTCCTGTGGTGGGGTAACATTAATCTCTTTTGTACTTGGATTTTCATCTCCGTCTCTTGACGATCAAAGACGCAACTACAAGAAATGCACTCGACATCTTTACATGTATTACAACTGCTACTACCTCATGCAGTAATACTATGGTTACTTGGTAGCACATGTAAAGTATTGTTATGTAATGATTAGATTACAAATGTACCAATACCCCATAGTACAACTCTGCTATGATTACTGTGTTGCAAATGTACTACGACTTCATATTGTACTACTATGCCATGATTACTATGTAGCAAATGTACTACGACTTCATAGTGTACTACTATGCCATGATTACTATGTAGCAAATGTACTACGACTTCATAGTGTACTACTCCACTATGATTAATATGTAGCAAATGTACAAATACTTCATAGTGTACTACTCTGCTATGATTACTATGTAGCAAATGTACAAATACTTCATAGTGTACTACTATGCTATGATTACTATGTAGCAAATGTACTACGACTTCATAGTGTATTACTCTCCTATGATTACTATGTAGCAAATGTACTACGACTTCATAGTGTACTACTATGCTATGATTACTATGTAGCAAATATAAAATACTTCATAGTGTACTACTATGCTATGATTACTATGTAGCACATGTACAAATACTTCATAGTGTACTACTATGCTATGATTACTATGTAGCAAATGTACTACGACTTCATAGAGTACTACTATGCTATGATTACTATGTAGCAAATATAAAATACTTAATAGTGTACTACTATGCTATGATTACTATGTAGCACATATACCACTACTTCATAGTGTACTACTATGCTATGATTACTATGTAGCAAATATAAAATACTTAATAGTGTACTACTATGCTATGATTACTATGTAGCAAATGTACTACAACTTCATAGTGTACTACTATGCTATGATTACTATGTAGCACATGTACTACTACTTCATAGTGTACTACTATGCTATGGTTACTATGTTGGTATCAACTCTTGATACAGCACCCATCCTCTTGCAAAGTGTAAAAAGGCAAACGGCATCAAAAAAGTGGACTAACGTGAACCTTTTAGAGATCCAGATTGAGGAACACCTCAAAACGTACCCAATAAAAACAAAAGAAACGGCATTAGATTAAAACTTACACAAAGCGTGGTCTGTTAAAGGCAACATTGGTAAGACTTGAATTTATCGGCTTATTGTCAACTCTCGTAAGTCACGTTGAATAAAAACATCTGCCATATGAGTAACTGTAAACGTAGTAGCAGTCATAGTAATAATAATAAGTCATAGTAATAATAATAATAATGATGATGATGATGATGATGATGATGTTTTGCAGGTCATAGTTCCCAGTTTAGCGGTAAAATGAAGCAGTCCCATCAGTTTGTGTCCTGTGTTTCTGACAGGGTTAGCTCAGCATGCTACGCTACCCTAACGGTCACAGGGCAGAAGTCTATCCGGCGCCAATCACCGCTCCCGTTCTCCTCCTCCTCTTCCTCCGCCTCCTCCCCCCTCTCTGCAGAACTGGTCCTGAGCCCAGATAGAGATGTAGAAACAAGACAATCCAGGGTTTAGAGAACAAAGAGAGAGGCCGGGTTAGAGCCAGACGCGGGGAGCCCCGCAAGATTAGAACCGTCAATCCCGGCATCTCGCTTACCCACCGGCACCTCCTTATGGGATCAGCCGCAAAGTTGTAATGAAAAAGCGCAGGAACTTTTCCAGTCGGCGGCTCCCCAACCGCCCCTCCTCCCGGCTCCCCCGTCACTCATGGCTGAGTCTCTCACGGCAGAGCCGGCGCCGGGGGCTGACGGGGGTTTTAGCCACGGGTTGGGGCCCGTTGGAGAACTTTCCCTGAACCTTTGCCGGCTTTGCGGCCCGGCGCTTTCATCTCGGGTCACTGTCAGTGGAGGGTTTATCTCGTTAAAGGCAGCCCCGAGATGAAACGGGGACCCTCGCTGCCGAACAATAAGAAAAATACTATAAAAAAAAAAGAAAAGTCAAGGGCCTTACATGTAGTGCTGCTGTCTGGGTGATATCGATCAATCAGTCCAATTTTATTTATGCGGCACATTTGTCATACGTTATAATGTAATGCGGGCTATATGGTGTCAGTAGGTAGGGATCAACCAAGTAAAAAGACAGACGAAACGTACGGGATGAAGAGAAACTGGAAAGTTAAATATAAATGAAAAATAAATAAGTTCTATTCCAATAAACCGATGTTCCCTTTCCCGTCTAATAAGTGAGCACGGAACCTCGATGCTGTTGTTTCGCTTTAGTTTCTGTATTTAGACGTTTGGATTTTTCGAGTGGTGTTGATAGTATTGCGCAATTGGTGACATCATAACGGGAGACGTTTGAACGCGCCAGCTGCTCCGACCAATCGGCTTCAGCCTGCTGTCTGGATGAGCCCAACCGTTGGTCAGCTCACCTGTCCGTCCCGGTCTGGCAGCAAATCTGCAGTGTAATTTTGAAATTGCGCTACACCCGCCAAAACAATGGGTTTGTTCCACGGGGACGAAGAGAGGCCATGAAATGGTTAATGAAATAACTGATGTTGAATTTTCTCCCTTAAAGAAACTATTAACATACTTCCTAAGAGCCGGGTAATGTTGTAAAATTGGTAAAAATCGGTCAAATAGGGCGTCTGGCTAGCGTAGCGGTCTATTGCGTCGCCTGCCGACACGGGGATCGCCGGTTCGAATCCTCGTGTTACCTCCGGCTTGGTTGGGCATCCCTACAGACACAATTGGCCGTGTCTGTGGGTGGGAAGCCAGATGTGGATATGTGTCCTGGTCGCTGCACTAGCGCCTCCTCTGGTTGGTCGGGGCGCCTGTTCGGGGGGGGGACTGGTGAAACTCCTCACTGTCAGGTGAAAAGAAGCGGCTGGCGACTCCACATGTATGGGAGGAGGGAGGCATGTGGTAGTCTGCAGCCCTCCCCGGATCGGCAGGGGGGGGTGGAGCAGCGACCGGGACGGCTCGGAAGAGTGGGGTGGTTGGCCGGATACAATCGGGGAGAAGAAGGTGGAAAATTACAAAGAAGGAAGAAAAAAATCGATCAAATATAGTAACTCTCAACCTTAATAAAGCAAGGTAAAGAGATTATAAAGAATACTGAAATACAAGCACGTGACAGAACCTGTAATTAATCAGCAGCGGATTAGCAAAGTAGAGGTTACTTTACAAAGTGGAGGTTATAAGGTTCTGCTCATTTTTTTTCTTTTCACTCCTCCGGATGGTGATCTAAAACATGGGACAGAGCCGCACCCATACTACCCACTTCATCTCTCATCTACTTTTAATTTCAACCCGGCCAAAGCCGCTGACTGTAAAATAGGCTGTAAATACAAGGGGGGGGGGGGTGGAAAGACTTAAATCTCTCATCCCGTATTTCATCCCACATAATGGAGGGAGTTAATAGGGAAAGCCACGGTGAGGGAATTCCATTAAAACTCGGTTGTCTCCCAGGGAAAAGAAAAAAGAAAAAGGGCTCCTTGTCAGTTCGGTAGGAAATAACCGATCCGCGGGGCCTTCAGGCACATCACAATGCTGTGTTTTCATCAGTCTGATAAAGACGCCACCAGCAAACAAAGACCTTGACAAATGTGACAAAGATGTGCCGGGCTCTTTCTGATGCGCCACCGGAAATCTGACAGTTATTGAAATGACTTTTTTTTTTCCCCCTCCCTCTTTCCCTCCATTCGAGCTTTTCTCGTCATTGTCAGACTCCTTCCCCCATTGTTGTTGCGTTGCTGGCGTTGTAGCAGTTGGAACGCCGCGGGACGCCCGGACAATGAAAGTGTAACACAATGATGGCGGATACAATGGTGGGAGAAAATGACTTTGACAGGAAGTGCTTTATCCGTGGGCTGTGTGCTCTTGGATGCTGCAGGTTGGACGACGGATAGCTCACTTAAACCATCAGCTGCATCCATCGGTTTGCTTTGTAGAGCTTGATATAATACGCACCGGCAAACGATTGCCCGCTACCACCGCTTGTAAAGAAAAGTTCAGCCGTTACGACGACAGCCGTTGCACCCGTTAGCAGGCTGACAATGAGGAGACCGCTTTAACGAATGGATTTTTGTCGAAATCCCTAACGAATGCATTGGCGTCCCATGCGGCTTTGACACTCACGCCTGCAAGAGCCCAAAGAGCCGCTCGTTTCCGGTAAACAGCGAAACTCTGCAGGCATTTCTTGAATATTAATAGAGTACACTTCAGCTTAACTGCGACGAGGAAGGAGGGACCTGCCGCTTGCTGAGCGTGTTGCTGATGTTTGCTGCAGAAATGTGTTCGCCGTGAAATCGACGCTGTCATTCGCTATTTGGCGGAGGGTGTCACTCAAAGCCCTTTACAGAACCATCACGTAGACACCGATGATGGGCGGCGGCACGGTGGCGCAGTGGTTAGCGTGGTCGCCTCACAGCAAGAAGGTCCTGGGTTCGAACCCCGGGGTTGTCCAACCTTTGGGGTCGTCCCGGGTCGTCCTCTGTGTGGGGTTTGCATGTTCTCCCCGTGTCTGCGTGGGTTTCCTCCGGGGGCTCCGGTTTCCTCCCACCGTCCAGAGACATGTAGGTCCGGTGAATCGGCCGTACTAAATTGGCCCTGGGTGTGAATGTGTGGGCCCTGGATAGGCTCCAGCATCCCGTGACCCGAATTCGGATAAGCGGCTTGGATGTTGGATGGATGGATGGATGGATGGAACTGATGACGTCATCCCCCCTACGTTGCAGCTACACAGGACACGTGCAAAGCAAACGTTTGGTCAGAAGGGTGTATGAGATCAAGCTTGTACCCAAGCTTACCGCCCGTCGCTGCTGAGCCTACCTGTTGAGTTGATAGGGGCTGACACCACCGGAGAACGCTGTACTTCGAAGGACATTTGTGACCACGGGCACAAAATGCGCTCTTTCATTCAGTAACCAAAACATTTGTACGAGTATGAGTGGTCGATTCCCGTGAGGAGGAGACCTGGAGCTAATTCAACACCGTTTAGCACGTTTCAGTGGTAATTTATTGGGGAGGAAAATCCAATATTGTCATATCGTGAGGCACAATTTGTTGTCTAAATGAATGATCGTGAGAATCTATTCCCTAAAACGTCTCGCAATATGAGATGTGAAGTATTTGTAGGAGTAGTATTTGAAAACCAGTTGTGGTTTGGCATTATACATCAACACACAGTTCAGTGTGACGAACCTTGGTTGGATTCTTGAACATGGCTTTTTTGTGTATGTCAGCAGGCTATTGTGATATATACCGATATCGTGTAAATTGTTGATGGTGGTACTGTTTTGCATGTCACCCAGCACTAGTTAGGCCTACATACGAAGTTCAGCTCTGAATGAACCGGCTGTGGGTAGACCATGATGTTCTGTCAGCGATCATCACCCAACCCATCAACATGGGCGATATGTTCAGATAAAGATTAATTCATGTGTTTTCTCTAAAATACACCATTCTTTATAACACACCAGTTTTAAAGATTAATTCATGTGTTTTCTCACTGAAATACACCATTCTTTATAACACACCAGTTTTAAAGATTAATTCATGTGTTTTCTCTAAAATACACCATTCTTTATAACACACCAGTTTGATGCTGTTTCCTCTGATCCACACTCTCAATTAATGTGATGAAGACTCATGCCAGCTCTAAAAATGGTGGCTGAACTATGGTATGCAAATAAGAAGGGGGTAAACAGAGGTCTGGGTGCCTTTACTGTTCACTGTACCACCGTCCAGTTGGGGTAAATGATTTCTTTCTTTCTTAGGGAGTCTCCGGATCTTCCTCCGAGCGATGGAGGATATTGTTTCTGCAGACTCGTCCCGCAGGCGTTCAATTAGAGGGCGCTGAGATGAGATGGAGCGCTCCGTGGAGGACGTACAGTAGCCTACTTTTACATCCGGCTAGAGGAAAAGGTAATTGTTACACCTGTGATTGGGATGAATCCCTCCAGCCTCCTTTTGTTCTAGCCACATGTAAGCCAATACCGGGCTGCGGCACACGGGGTGTTCAGCAGACCCCGGGGTAGCACACGAGCCCGGCATGATCCATTTTGGTCTTAATAAGAGATGTCTCGGTTCTGTTCGCTGTGAGAGCCGGCCGGTTACTGTGTAGATCGGTTGTTCTCAATCAGGTCCTCGGGTACCATGAGTACTGCTGGTTTTCCACTCTGCCAGCTAGTTCATTACATTCACCTCTTTTTCCAGGCATCAAACCTCCCCGATTGGAGGCTGAATAACTGGAACAACCTGGTAGAAAAGAAAACCTGAGGACCTGCAGGACCTACCGTTCGCTTTGCTGAGAGGGTGAGTGGCGGCAACCTGTCGTCCCTCCGTGACCTGCACGTCTCCAGGACACTGAGGTGAGCAGGAAAAATCATGGCCGACCCTTCCCACCCAGGCCATGGTCTCTTCAAACCACTCCCCTCTGGCGATAAAAACCAGAACCTCACGCCACAAGAACACCTTCTTCCCTGCAGCAGTAGAACTTCCTAACAAGCCCCCTGACACCCACAGGTCCTGACGCTGCCACCCTCCCACCCCCTTCTATCTTCCCTTGCTGTGCTCTCTGGACATGGATGCCCTGCATAAAACCTGCACTACCCTGTAATTAACTCTTACTCTGTAAGTAACGTCTTAAAATTCTCATTTACCTTTTTGTAAATCGAGCTCCTGCCGCCCAGTGCCGGGCTTCAGGGGCTGCCACGCGGTCTCTTGTGTTTCGACTCTGAGCCGGCGGTAACTGCACCGTATTGCACCTTACTTTTATTTTTATTTTACCCACCCATCAATCCGTCCCTTATCCAAGCCGCTTATCCCAGTCAGGGTCGCGGGATGCTGGAGCCTATCCCAGCAGTCATTGGGCAGCAGGTGGGGAGACACCCTGGACAGGCCGCCAGACTGCCACACAGGGCCCACACATTCACACATTCACACCTAGGGACAATTTAGTACAGCCGAGTCACCTGACCTACATGTCTTTGGACTGTGGGAGGAAACTAGAGCACCAGGAGGAAACCCACACAGACACGGGGAGAACATGCAAACTCCACACAGAGGACGACCCGGGATGAGCCCCAAGGTTGGACTACCCCGGGGCTCGAACCCCGGGGTAGTCAGCCATTTACTTGACTGTTAATTTACTGTTAATCTTTCCCTCTTGCACCGACACACCAAGACAAATTCCTTGTATGTTCTTGTAATTGGCAATAGATATGATTTTGATTTCCGTAGCGCTTTTCATCGATTGATTTAATGTTGGGGGCAAGGAGAATAGTAAGTTAGCCACATGAAAATACATGAGAGCAAGTTATAAGTAAAGCATTTACTTAGACTGTGTGTGTGTGTGTGTGTAGAGAGAGTGAATACAGATTCTTTTTTTCCTTTTTTCTCCCCAATTGTATCCGGCTAATTACCCTATTTTCCGAGCCATCCCGGTCGCTGCTCCACCCCCTCTGCCGATCCGGGGAGGGCTGCAGACTACCACATGTCTCCTCCCATACATGTGGAGTCGCCAGCCGCTTCTTTTCACCTGACAGTGAGGAGTTTCACCAGGAGGACGTAGCGCGTTGGAGGATCACGCTATTCCCCCCGGCGCCCCAACCGACCAGAGGAGGCGCTAGTGCAGCGACCAGGAAACATACCCACATCCGGCTTCCCACCCGCAGACACGGTCATTTGCGTCTGTAGGGATGCCCAACCAAGCCGGAGATAAAAAAGGGGACTCAAACCTGCGACACCCATGTTGGTAGGCAACGGAATAGACCGCTACACTACCTGGACGACCAGAGTGAATACAGATTCTGGTTCAGTCTTTCAACATTCCTACATGTGTAAATACAGCAGCAATTCCCAAAATGGGGAGTTCTTGAACCCTGAACCCATAATTAGGGTCAGAAATGAGTTGTTGCTCATTTCCTCAACAGTAATCAGCCTATGCATACTGTTTGAAAAATACAAAGTTGTGTACCTACTGTAAATACCATATGGTATCTAGTTCCTCCCGGTTACTACCACAGTTGCCATAGCAACAAGAAAGACTTGTTTGCCTTGATAAAAGCTGAAATTGTGTGTATATCCTACATCAAACCAGTCCCCTGCACCTGTCCCCATTAATTAAAATGCCGATGCCTTACACCAGATTAAGAATTCATTTAAGCACTAATTACCCCAAAACCTTTCTTTTTTTTAATGCAGTCACTTGTTTTACATCTGAAAGCCGTAATGAAAACAGACATCTATGCCGTATTAATTTGCGCTGCACTTACACAACACCTTCATAGGAACTGGCTTTAAACTTTAATGAGACAAGTCGTTCTTTATTCCATGGACTGGAGAATACCTGTCAAGCTGTTTATATGGGCTTTCTTCACTAGGGGTGCTGGAGTGCTCGTGCACGCACATTCACATACACATACACACACACACACACACACACCTTATGACAAACACGGTAACTTAGTTTGCAGCTCACAGAAGGTTGAATCAGTTCATCTGGACACAATGTTCATCGACAGAAACGTGTCATCACTGGATACAATGTTCATCGACATTGTATCAATGTTCTGGATACAAGGTTCGTCGACAGATACGTGTCATCACTCATCTAAGTGACATCGTCTCTGTCGATGAACCTTGTATCCGGATGAACTGATTCAACCTTCTTTGATCGTCTCACCTGGACTATTGAGCACACATCTGGACATCAGTTTGCAGCTGTTGCTGTGTTTGATTCCTCTCCTGCCGTGTGCAGTTTGCATCTTCTCTCGGTGCTTGCATGGACTTCCTCCAGTCACTCTGGTTTCCTCCCGTCATCCAAGGACAGACATGTTAAGTGGCTTTGGCAACTCCAAATTGCTATGATTTGAGTGTGAATGTTTTTGTATTTGGGACCTGTGATAGACTGGTGACCTGTCCGCTATGTCCTTTGCCACCTGCCCAGTGCATGCTGGGATGCGCTCTATCCCCCCCGCCCGCCCCCGACCCTGAGTATTAGCTTCTTTCTAACACTGGCACCGAGTAAC
The DNA here is from genome assembly GCF_029633865.1 of Lampris incognitus. Taxonomy (NCBI): domain Eukaryota; kingdom Metazoa; phylum Chordata; class Actinopteri; order Lampriformes; family Lampridae; genus Lampris; species Lampris incognitus. The sequence goes on from NC_079213.1 coordinate 7,596,809, forward strand.
TAGCTGAACATTTCTCAAGAGCAGATACACTGTTGTTTTTCTTGCACTGTCTCCACATCCGTCCAGCCGTTATCCGAACCGCTTATCCTGCTCTCAGGGTCGCGGGGATGCCGGAGCCTATCCCAGCAGTCAGTGGGCGGCAGGCGGGGAGACACCCTGGACAGGCCGCCAGTCCATCACAGGGCCGCCACATACACACATTCACACTTGGGGACACTTTAGTACGGCTGATTCAGCTGACCTACACGTCTTTGGACTGTGGGAGGAAACCGGAGCCCCCGGAGGAAACCCGCGCAGACACGGGGAGAACATGCAGACTCCCAAGGTTGGACTACCCCGGGGCTCGAACCCAGGACCTTCTTGCTGTGGGGCGACCGCGCTAACCACTGCGCCACCGTGCCACCCTGCCTCCACAGTGCAACAGAATATGATAGATGAGGACTTCTCAAAGTCCGGACCACAGTCTGCATCTGGACCGAACGACGATTCAATCCGGACCCAGCCCCTACTTGGTGTTATGAATACAATCCGTTATGAAGTGTAGCGTTTCCTATTTGTTGTGTTGTTGCTCACACATTAACGTTACACCTGAGAAGCTGCCGTGGGGGTGGTGCGAAGCTTTTGTTGCATGGACAGTAACGTAACGAGTTTAGCGGACGCCAGCTTGAGTAACGCTGTCGTCACCCGTTCACCGTCTCATCTGCTCCGCGCCGTGTGTGTGTGTGTGTGTGTGTGTGTGTGTGTGTGTGTGTGTGTGTGTAGGGGCTGAGCCAGCCCTTGTTGAAGCACAGCAGAGGAGAGGAGAGGAACTAGCACGACCATAAATGACGGTAACGAGCAGCCCACTGGTATGTGAGTTTTCATTAGGGTGAGAGCCAATCAGAGGCAGAGTGGGGCGGGTCTTCGCAGAACAGTGTCAGTGTCTGGCTGTCAATCACACCTTTTGTGTCTCGGTTCAAGCAAATGATTGCCGGCAAACAATGCCATTTCTCCCACGAGGCTCGTATGTATTTTGACAGTCTGGACTGTCTTTGACTTGAATGTATGTTGCTTAAAAGTTATGGCTGAGTTGATTAGATGTTATTGTGTCGTCGCCAGTCGCTCCGGACCTCTGGCCGTGAATCAAAATCAGATGCGGACCTTTGAGTAATACGTTTGAGAACCCTGTGGTAGACGCTGTTACAGGTAAAATAGACCCGACAGCATCGGCAATACTGCAGTCTGGTCTGATTGTTCTGTTTCATTATCTGAATGCATTCAAGAGAGACAGACAGAGACAGACAGAGGGAGAGAGACAGACAGACAGTCAGAGAGAGAGGGAGAGAGACAGACAGACAGAGGGAGAGAGACAGACAGAGGGAGACAGACAGACAGACAGAGAGAGAGGGAGACAGACAGACAGACAGAGGGAGCGAGAGAGACAGACAGAGGGAGAGAGACAGACAGAGGGAGACAGACAGACAGACAGAGAGAGAGGGAGACAGACAGACAGACAGACAGAGGGAGCGAGAGAGACAGGCAGAGGGAGTGATAGAGACAGACAGAGGGAGAGAGACAGAGAGAGAGGGAGACAGACAGACAGACAGACAGACAGAGAGAGAGGGAGACAGACAGACAGACAGAGGGAGTGAGAGAGACAGGCAGAGGGAGAGAGACAGACAGACAGACAGAGGGAGTGAGAGAGACAGGCAGAGGGAGAGACAGACAGACAGACAGAGAGAGACAGACAGAGACAGACAGAGGGAGAGGGAGAAAGAGAGATACAGACAGACAGACAGACAGACAGAGGGAATGAGAGAGACAGGCAGAGGGAGAGATAGACAGACAGAGGGAGCGAGAGAGACAGGGAGAGAGAGCGACAAAGACAGACAGACAGAGAGAGACAGACAGAGACAGACAGACAGAGGGAGCGAGAGAGACAGAGGGAGAGAGAGCGACAAAGACAGACAGACAGAGAGAGACAGACAGAGGGAGAGGGAGAAAGAGAGATACAGACAGACAGACAGACAGACAGACAGACAGACAGAGGGAATGAGCAGGCAGGCAGGCATACAGCAACAAGGAGGCCAGGAGCTGCATTGTCTCTCTCCGTCCTTGACAGAAGAACAACTTTTATTCGAGGTAAGCTGCCACCATGGAGGTGATTATTGTAAGACAAGGAAAAGCACCGGCGTCTCCTCCTCTACCAGGGCCGGGTTATTTATCGTCAAAGTCAGTCCATCAGCGGTTCCAGTACTCGGAGATCATGTTCATCAGTAACTTCTTTAATTGCCTGCTATAGCAGGCTGCTGAAAAGCCTTGTGAAGACGGTACTTCTCCTCCCTCGTCACCCCATAACGCCACTCTCTGTCCAAATGTTGTTCTCCTTGACCTTCAGCACAGGTCCGATGTCGACGGTCCATATCTCCTGGATGACAGACAGGCGAGACGAAACGGGCATGCACGGTTTGATTATTGGCACCATGTTGTATTTAACTTTATGCCATGGTGATGGAGAATGCTGGTTTCTGATTGGCTGGTGACGGAGAATGCTGGTTTCTGATTGGCTGGTGACGGAGAATGCTGGTTTCTGATTGGCTGGTGACGGAGAATGCTGGTTTCTGATTGGCTGGTGACTGAGAATGCTGGTTTCTGATTGGCTGGAGGAGGTGTCCTGAGTAAGGGATAATCCATGCCAAGGTGTATGTTAAAGGATTTTAATGCTCAATGAAGAGTCAGATAATTCTTTGGTGAGTGACCATGGATTAGGCAGGATAATACACTCCCAAGGATTGTGTTCAAAGCTTTCAACACACGTGAGGTGGTTCGTTGCCTCCACATCGTGCGTTAAAATCCTATAACGCAACACCTTGTCGTGGATTATCCCTTATGTACGTTACGGCAACTCGCAGGATGTGAATTCTTTCATTTATAATGGAACGTCCTTCCAAGGCCTCGATGCGGGCTCAATAATCCCGGGAACAAAATCAGGGAAGGTTGAATCAGTTCATCCGGACACAGCGTTTCTTGACAGATACGTTTCATTCACTCATCTAAGTGACCTCTTCAGTCTCAACGGACTGCAGGTGTCCCCACCCTTATCATCCATACAGCTGCATCACGACCCAAACCAACGACCAGTTTCATATGCAAATAAGGGCGTGACCATTATCTAGAGTTTCGCTGGCCATGTGGGCTATTCACAGAGGATTTGGGAATGGCTGCAATCACAGCATTGTAAGATGGTGACAGATGTATTCTTACCCCCCCCCCCCCCGGTTCAGGGATGGTTTGTTCCCTCTTCACATAGATGGCCTCTTTGACTCCCCGTTCAAACCAGCGTTCCTCCCTATCGAGGATGTGCACATCCTCATCCTTGAGAGAGTGGCCACCGGCCTGTAGATGGTGTAGACCCACCGGCCTGTAGATGGTGTAGACTGTGGAGCCCTGGCCTGACATGTTAGCGCTCTCCTGTGTTGTGCCGTCCTCTTGGCCAGCGTCTGTTTGGTTTCCCTGATGTACAAGTCATGGCAATCCTCCCAGCGTACACTATGTTGCTCGGTTTGTGCCGGGGGACCGATCCTTGGGGTGGACCAACGTCTGGCACAGTGTGTTTTGGGGTTTGAAAGCATCTGAGATGCGGTGTTTTGAAAATATGCGTCTCAGCTTTTCCAACACTCCCGCCACATAAGGAATCACAACTGGTTTGTGCTTAGACAGCTGTTGTCCTTCTCTCTTTGATCGGCTGGTGCACTGTTTGGGCGTCTTCCCGGCTTTGACAAACACCCAGTTAGGATGATCACACTTAACCAGGGCCTGTTTAATGTGGGCTAACCTGTCATTTTTCACGTCCTCCCTGGTGAACCTGATGTGGTAGTCCGCAGAGTTAATGTGGTGGGTGAAATGTGCTACGCCCTTAGATTTAATTTTCACCCAGGTGTCGTCCACAAATCTGAACCAGTGGCTAGGTGGTTCCCCTGGATAGGACATCAGAGCCCTCTTTTCCACTTCCTCCATATACAAGTTGGCCACTACAGGTGAGACTGGGGAACCCATAGCACACCCATGCTTCTGCTTATAGTGCTGCCCCCTGTGTGTGAAGTACGTGGACTGAAGAGGCAGCTTCAGGAGCAGACACACTTGGTCAGTGTTAAGGGTGGGGTCGTTTTGTCATTTCATACGGACCGACTCCACTGCTTCATCAACAGGAACGCACACGAAGAGAGACGCGACATCGTAAGAGGCCGTTGTTTCATCCCCCTCCATAACGATGTCCCTCACCTTGTCCACAAAATCCATAGTGTTCTGAATGTGATGTTCGTTACTGCCGGTTCCGAATAGACGCCAGAAACTTAGAGAAGTTACAGGTCACTGAGTTAATCATACAAACAATAGGCCGTAATGGCACATCCTCTTTATGTAGTTCGGTAACCCGTACAGATTAGGTGTAGCTTCCCCTGGGTGTAACACCCCTCCAAGTTTCAAATCATGGACAAAGGCGTTCAAACGCCCCCGCAGTAGTTGTCTCATAAAGCTCAGCTATCACGAGAGAGCTGTTACTTGGGCGGGGGGGGGGGGGTTGTGTGTGTTATTAACGTGGTACCTGGGAAGATTTTTGCGGTATGGTATTCTCTCTTCAGACACATTGCATTCGTTAATGCATTTTTTTTTAATGCAATGGCTAATTCAGACCAAACAGATTGGACTGGTTGCTATGCAGACTCTGCCGTTATCCAGGGATCTAGTTAGCTGCCGCTCTTGTTTTGCTTTGTTTTTTTATATTCTGTATATACTATTCTTAAGGGGAAGGCATTCAGACCGTGTTTTATAGCGGTTGTATGCAGTCACAATGACCTTTAAGACATGCTTTATTGTAATTATGGGTGCTGTGTTGCTGCTAGCAGCACTCAGGCGTGTCTCCGCAAGCCGCAGCGCCATCATTCCCATAATTACACTGAAGAAGCCTTCTCTCGGTGTGTGTTTCTCCTAATTGCACCTCAGCTGCAGAGTTGATATCTAGGCTGCCCTGTACGTCTGCCACAATTCAACAGGCCGGTTGTGCTAATTGACTTGATATTGCGTTGTCCCCCCTGCCCCCCCCCCCCCAGATGTTCCTCTGAGCGGTTCCAAGAGTCTGGTTCCACCTGCATAACCCGTGTCATGGCGTAATGAGCGTTTGGTCGGCCCGGTGGTTAGCGCTGTCGCCTCACAGCGAGAAGGTCCCAGGTTCGAACCCCAGGGTTGTGCAACCTTGGGCGTCATCCCAGGTCGTCCTCTGTGTGGAGTTTGCATTTTCTCCCCGCGTCTGCGTGGGTTTCCCCCGGAGGCGCCGGTTTCCCCCACCGTTAAAAACAGACTCATGTTAAGGTCAATACGCCTGTCTGTGCCCCTGAGCAAAGCATAGGAAGACGAACGGGAGTTGGTCCTTGGGCGGTGCACGGGAGCTGCCCACTGCTGCTAGCTACACAGCTAGCAAGGGTTAAATGCAGAGCATAATGTCCCTACAGGCATTAACAAAGTATCCCAAAATAAAACAAATGAATAAATAAAGGAGAGAGCCGGGACGAAAATAACACTTGTCATTTTAAAAGATAACATCACGGGGGGGGGGGGGGTCTGGGTGGTGTAGTGGTCTATTCCATTACCTACCAACACAGGGTTCGCTGGTTCGAATCCCCGTGTTACCGCCGGCTTGGCCGGGCATCCCTACAGACACAATTGGCCGTGTCTGCGGGTGGGAAGCCGGATGTGGGTATGTGTCCTGGTTGCTGTACTAGCGCCTCCTCTGGTTGGTCGGGGCGCCTGTTCGGGGGGGGGGACTGGGGGGAATAGCGTGATCCTCCCACGCGCTACGTCCCCCTGGTGAAACTCCTCACT
>NC_079213.1:7607664-7711684 GCF_029633865.1 Lampris incognitus
TGGGTTTGTCAGGCTCTCCTCAACCTGCGCCCTACTCTCGCTCCAAATCACGGCGTCATCCACAAACATCACCGTCCACGGAGACGCCTGCCTGATCTCGTCCGTCAGCCTGTCCATCCCCGACGTACGCGTGTTTGGACTCCGGCGGCAAACTGGAATACGCGTGAGGTCGGGGAATCAAACCCGTGGCCCTCATTGCACAAGCCACTTCGTGCTCCCGGGTAACAACATAGCCAAGTTCCAGTCATTGTGCGACGGTTCGGAGGGACGGGATGCTTAACACACCTGTGGTGCATGCAGACTTGTTCCACCCACTTAACAAAGTGATTACCCAGGATGCAAAGGGGGTCATTTCTCACACATTATTTTGTTTTATTTAAGCCCCTTAAGACATGTTCAGAATTACCCCTCCCCATAGCAACGCAGTATAAAAAAAAAAAGATTACGATGTTTTTACATCTGATGTCTATAATTCCCTCCGACGTGTAAGCCCGGCGAGTCCTTTTGTTATGCAAAGCGATTCAACAAAAGTGGACGCACAAAGCCGGCGATAGCATCAGCGGTTTATATCGAGTCTCCGGAATGAAATTTCTGCTCCCAGAGAATTGATGAGCTACATTTCCCTGGTGGACCGTTTAATTACAAAACCCGCATTAGATTATGAAACTATGGAGCGAGCGGAGAGAGGAAGGGGGAGGCGCTTTCGTGCGCTGGTGTAACGGCTGCAGGGGAAAAGCGAGAGAGAGGATTTCCTTTGCTTTACCTCGTTTGAATCAACAAATCGAGCCCCGGTGTCAAAGATGACCATTTATGGGCTGACTTTTACTGCGGTCGCCTCGCTAAAACACACACACACACACCGCTATCACCTCCAGCTCCCCTTCCTTCCACACCTCCTCGTCTCCTCTGTGATTCCAGGCACGTCAGACACATCTGGGCGTCTGGACCGACCGTGGAAATCCCACTCCGCTCCGACACCGAGGCCATGATGTCGTCTGCCTTTTGATCACCGATAGTGTGTGTGTGTGTGTGTGTGTAAGTGTAAGTGTGTGTGTGTGTAAGTGTGTCCTTGCTAGTGGAGATGGGATCAGGCCTGTGACGGCGCTCGCTCCTCGGTGTACAGAAAATGGGATAAATAGATAAAAAGGCAAACGGAGAGCGGTGGTGCTGTGTTGTGCGCTCGGCATGTTTCAGGTGCCGGCGGGCCGGCTGGGGAGCAGACTCATTCAGGTGCTGGCAGGCCGGCTGGGGAGCAGACTCATTCAGGTGCCGGCAGGCCGGCTGGAGAGCAGACTTATTCAGGTGCCGGCAGGCCGGCTGGAGAGCAGACTTATTCAGGTGCCGGCAGGCCGGCTGGGGAGCAGACTTATTCAGGTGCCGGCAGGCCAGCTGGGGAGCAGACTCATTCAGGTGCCGGCAGGCCAGCTGGGGAGCAGACTCATTCAGGTGCCGGCAGGCCGGCTGGAGAGCAGACTTATTCAGGTGCCGGCAGGCCGGCTGGGGAGCAGACTTATTCAGGTGCCGGCAGGCCAGCTGGGGAGCAGACTCATTCAGGTGCCGGCAGGCCGGCTGGAGAGCAGACTTATTCAGGTGCCGGCAGGCCGGCTGGGGAGCAGACTTATTCAGGTGCCGGCAGGCCAGCTGGGGAGCAGACTTATTCAGGTGCCGGCAGGCCGGCTGGGGAGCAGACTCATTCAGGTGCCGGCAGGCCGGCTGGGGAGCAGACTCATTCAGGTGCCGGCAGGCCGGCTGGAGAGCAGACTTATTCAGGTGCCGGCAGGCCAGCTGGAGAGCAGACTTATTCAGGTGCCGGCAGGCCGGCTGGGGAGCAGACTTATTCAGGTGCCGGCAGGCCAGCTGGGGAGCAGACTTATTCAGGTGCCGGCAGGCCAGCTGGAGAGCAGACTTATTCAGGTGCCGGCAGGCCGGCTGGGGAGCAGACTTATTCAGGTGCCGGCAGGCCAGCTGGGGAGCAGACTCATTCAGGTGCCGGCAGGCCAGCTGGGGAGCAGACTCATTCAGGTGCCGGCAGGCCGGCTGGAGAGCAGACTTATTCAGTTGCCGGCAGGCCGGCTGGGGAGCAGACTTATTCAGGTGCCGGCAGGCCAGCTGGGGAGCAGACTCATTCAGGTGCCGGCAGGCCGGCTGGGGAGCAGACTCATTCAGGTGCCGGCAGGCCGGCTGGAGAGCAGACTTATTCAGGTGCCGGCAGGCCGGCTGGGGAGCAGACTTATTCAGGTGCCGGCAGGCCAGCTGGGGAGCAGACTCATTCAGGTGCCGGCAGGCCAGCTGGGGAGCAGACTCATTCAGGTGCCGGCAGGCCGGCTGGAGAGCAGACTTATTCAGTTGCCGGCAGGCCGGCTGGGGAGCAGACTTATTCAGGTGCCGGCAGGCCAGCTGGGGAGCAGACTCATTCAGGTGCCGGCAGGCCGGCTGGAGAGCAGACTCATTCAGTTGCCGGCAGGCCGGCTGGGGAGCAGACTTATTCAGGTGCCGGCAGGCCAGCTGGGGAGCAGACTCATTCAGGTGCCGGCAGGCCGGCTGGAGAGCAGACTTATTCAGTTGCCGGCAGGCCGGCTGGGGAGCAGACTTATTCAGGTGCCGGCAGGCCAGCTGGGGAGCAGACTCATTCAGGTGCCGGCAGGCCAGCTGGGGAGCAGACTTATTCAGGTGCCGGCAGGCCAGCTGGGGAGCAGACTTATTCAGGTGCCGGCAGGCCAGCTGGGGAGCAGACTTATTCAGGTGCCGGCAGGCCAGCTGGGCAGCAGACTTATTCAGGTGCCGGCAGGCCGGCTGGAGAGCAGACTCATTCAGGTGCCGGCAGGCCGGCTGGGCAGCAGAGTTATTCGGTCTAACTATGTTTGACAGCTGGAAAATATGCACATCAACCTGTCGACAGCAAAAGCGGGCTTCACAGGCGTGCAAGCCCGGTGCCAAACAAAACCGCACATCCGCCAGCACACCAAAGACACGATCACACAGGAAAGGGGGGGAACCGCTCACTCCTCTGTCAAACACAACACGGGAGTTCGATGCATTTCCGTGTTATTTCGTTCCCGCGCATCCGTCAAGTTTCCGCGGCCGAACGGGTTTGTGATTGCACAATTGCCTCTGTAATAACAAAAACAAATCAAAATTTTTTGCAGTAATTTCCCCATAGAGAAATATTTAAAAATTGGGATACATCAGGCAGTGAAACTGGAAGTGGAGAATTTCTCAGCTGAAACACTAATCTGGACCTCCGGTTCCCTCAGATGTGCACCGGGAACACATGGGCTTGGTTCCAGCCGGTCCCTTTATGAGAGGAGTAGTACGTTTTTTAATAAACCCGAATCCCGGGGAGAAAGACTGCGTTTCTCACTGGAATCCGGGTGGGCAGAGGACTTTATAACAGTCTGTCCAGATCACATCATTACAATTATAATCAGCGCCGGAAAAAAGTTGTCAATGAGTAAAGTGTCATAAACCCCAAATTCATTTATGCAAATATTTTGACGATATATTGTCAACTTTTTTTTCCCGGTCTATAGGTGCACATCACTGAGCAGCTGTAAAGGTAACTTTCTCAGGACATGAGCAGAAGGGACTAGTAGTCAGACAAGTCGCTAGACTAGTATTGAAATTAATGCAGAGACTATCAGTTACACTAGTCATGAAAATAGTAGTCAAACTATTAGACTCATGGTGATGCTGGTAGTTATACTGGTTGTTAGACTTGTAGTTAAACTAGTAATTAGACTTGCAGGTATACTAGTTGTTAGACTTGTGGTTATCCTAGTTGTTAGACTTGTAGTTATACTAGTAGTTTGACTTGTAGTTATCCTAGTTGTTAGACTTGTAGTTATACTAGTAGTTTGACTTGTAGTTATCCTAGTTGTTAGACTTGTAGTTATACTAGTAGTTTGACTTGTAGTTATCCTAGTTGTTAGACTTGTAGTACCACAAGTAGTTAGATTACACAAGTGGTAAAACTAATTGTGAGGTTAGTAGTTAGACTCCTAGGGAAACTAGTAAGATTAGTAATTAGACTACTTATGAGAATAGTAGTCAGACTAGCAGTGAAACTAGCAATGAGACAAATAGACTAGTTGTTAGACTTATAGTGAGACTTGTAAGACTACTAATTAGGCTAGTATTAAGACAAGCAGACTAGTAGGGATACTAGTAAGATTACTAATTAGACTAGTAGTGAGACTAGTATTTAAACTAGCAGTGAAACTATCAATGAGACAAATAGACTAGTAGTTAGAGTGAGACTAGTTGTTGGACTTATAGTGAGACTTGTAACACTACTAATTAGAATAGTATTGAGACAAGTAGACTAGTAGTTAGACTTGTAGGGAGACTAGTAAGATTAGTAATTAGCGTAGTAGTGAGAAGAGTATTTAAACTAGCAGTGAAACTAGCAATGAGACGAATAGACTAGTAGTTAGAGAGAGTGAGACTAGTTATTAGACTAATAGTGAGACTTGTAAGATTATTAATTAGACTAGTTTTGAGACAATCAGACTAGTAGTTAGACTAATAGGGAGACTAGTAAGATTAGTAATTAGACTAGTAGTGAGAACAGTATTCAGACTAGCAGTGAAACTAGCAATGAGACAAATAGACTAGTAGTTAGACAGATTGAGACTAGTTGTTAGACTAATAGTGAGACTTGTAAGACTACTAATCAGAATAGTAGTGAGACTAGTAGTTGGAAAAATAGTGAGAATAATGGTTCCTAATTACTAGCCCAACAAGTAGAGCAGTAGCGTGACAGGTCCAGTCCAGTAGACCCACCATGTTAAACCGAGCCTCCTCTGAATCATTTCTTCTCTCCTCCACGTGCTCTGTAAACCTCGTGCCTCTGTTCTTTAAAGGTGCAGTCTGTAAGTTCTGTCTGAACGCTGATCACTTTCCCTCAGCCACGTGGACGCTGGCTTTGTGTGGAAAAGTGCAGAAATCTTCAGTGTATGTGTGTGTGTCTGTGTGTGTGTGTGGGGGGGGTATGAGTCATTCTTTTCATTTCAGTCACCACCATCAGCATCTTGTGTTGCTTTATACCAGTTGTATTATGCCCCCGGAGAGCAGAAATAACAGACACTGCAACTTCAAATTCTATTTTCAGCTTTTTTGTCATTGTTTTTTACTGATATACTAAAAAAACATTTGTGGGAAATAGAAACAGACTTAGGAAAAACATTTCAGAACTGTTCCATTAAACATGAATCCAATCGTTCATCTATCCATTCATCCACCCATCCATCCATCCATCCATTCATCCATCCATCCATCCATCCATCCATCCATCCATCCATCCATCCATCCATCCATCCATTCATCCATTCATAGGTTGGAGGAGGCTGGAGTCCCAGTTCCAGCATCCATTGGGCAGAAGACAGGGAGAAATCCTGGACAGGTCGCGAGTCCATCAGAGACACAGACACACACACAAAAAAAGTCCACCCATCCATTATCCAAGCCGCTTATCCCAACCGGGGCCGCGGGATGCTGGAGCCTATCCCAGCAGGTGGGAAGACACCCTGGAAAGGCTGCCAGTCCATCACAGGGCCGACACATTCACACCTAGGGACAATTTAGTACGGCCAATTCACCTGACCTACATGTCTTTGGACTGTGGGAGGAAACCCACGCAGAGGACGACCCCCAAGGTTGGACGACCCCGGGGCTCGAACCCAGGACCTTCTTGCTGTGAAGCGACCGCGCTAACCCCTGCGCTACCATGCCGCACACAAAGTCCCATTCATCGTACTCTCCAGCCCACCTAACATGCGTCTCTTCAGACTGGGGAAGGAAACCCATGAATCGGAAGCATTTGTCAAAGTACAAAAGCTGCAAGTCACAAAGCGTTTGTTTTTCAACCATACTTTATTATTCGAGGATGCTATCACTTGCACAGACGAAGGAAGTGTCAGCGAAACCTACTGAGAAGTCATTGGCGAGCCAAACTCAAGTCGTCAGTAGAAATAGTTCTGGAGAACATCCACATCGTGACCGGCAAAGCCTGAACTGTAGGTCCGATGCGCTTGAGCTCGTGTTAAATATACATCAACCTTTATCCGGACATTCGGCTCTGTTTTCAAGCATTGCACGACGAGGAGGATTCGGTGTAGAATCGGCAGGGTGGGTTTTAGAGGAAAGGCGAACGGCTACTCGCTCGCTATCCCTCTTTGTATGAGCGTATAAGTGACTGGTAGTTTCAAAATGTTTACAGTTGTCTTTGTTATTGTTGTACTGTCCTGCCCAGTCCAAAGCATGTGATGGTGGTACTGGAACTTACCACATATCATCTGGTGTGAAGCTGACGTTTTGAGGATCTGAGCATCAGACGTCTCCCATTTATTCCAATTGAATCAATCTAAAGGGGAAGTTATGGTGTTATTTTCTGAGTAGTAGATTGTCCAGAGCATAGCATCAACATTTGGACAACATCAGATAGTTCGGGTTCCTCAAATCGAGATAGAATAGCATGGGACGGTGGTCCATTCCCAACTGAAAGCTGGCTAAACTAATTTGTCTCAAGAGTGGAGATACTTGTCGAAGTCCACTTGAGTATTATGTTTGACCTCCGACCTTTTTTTTGTTGTTGTTGGAATTTTCCCCCTTTTTGTGGCCAATTACCCCACTCTTCCGAGCCATCCCGGTCCCTGCTCCACCCCCTTTGCCGATGCAGGTAGGGCTGCAGACTACCACATGCCTCCTCCGATACATGTGGAGTCACCAGCCGCTTCTTTTCACCTGACAGTGAGGAGTTTCACCAGGGGGGTGTGGCGCGTGGGAGGATCACGCTGTTCCCCCAGTTCCCCCTCCCCCCATGAAAAGGCACCCTGACCAACCAGAGGAGGTACTAGTGCAGCAACCAGGACAAATACACACATCCGGCTTCCCACCCGCAGACACGGCCAATTGTGTCTGTAGGGTCGCCCGACCAAGCCAGAGGTAACACAGGGATTCAAACCGCTGACCCCCGTGTTGGTAGACAATGGATTAGACCGCCACGCTACCCGGACGACCTCCGACCTTTTTAAGGAGCACCGCACCAGTGGGCTTGAGAAAAGTCCGTTTTGCTGCCGTTGGAGGATGTAATAGAGCATATCCAATCAAAAGTAGGCTACAGTCTGAGCAGTATCGTGTAAACTGGTCTCTATGGTAGCGTCCAACTAATTTTAATTCATCTATTCTATGTCTTTGCATAATGATAAGAGCTGAAACTGGCCATTGTGTGTTCTTGCATGTGGTATGTCCAGGTATCAAACAGAGGGAAATGCTATAATGTGGTTTTGGATTCACTTTGAAAACAACCCCTGAATATTTGCGCTTAACCTACTTAAAGTTACAACGCTGAAGACTTGCACGCCACCAAATGTCCTCTGTGATTCTTTCCATCGCTGGCTGATCCATGAATATCCAGACCATGAACACGTTTGTAGTTGAAGATTTTATATCCGGTAGGACTTCTCCATAAAAAAATGCTATGACGTTTAGTGTTTAAATGTCTTCATCGTAGGGCATTTAGTGTTTAAATGTCTTCATCGTAGGGTATTTAGTGTTTAAATGTCTTCATCGTAGGGCATTTAGTGTTTAAATGTCTTCATCGTAGGGCAGGTGGCGGTGAGATTAAAGACCAAGCTAGGTTGTTGTGTGGGATGCAGATATGGTAGAACACATTTTAAGACCTTTACCGACAGATTCGATGTCCAATGTCTGAAACCAGTTTTTTAGTGGCGGCGAGGGTCATTTGAAAAGTATTCCTGGGATTTGAATTGCTCGAACACCCCCGAAATCACTTCGCTCACAGTTGGTGTCAGTGAACTAAACATTGTGAGATCTTCAGGATTTCAACTCAGGTTCATTCAGTTCCCAACCATCATAGTCTTCATATGCCATCTGCTGCTGTTTAAATGAAAAGAGCAATTTAAAATCGCATTTCCCATACAATGTTTATGACCCTTAAGATACCGACCGGCGAACTCACAAGAGGATTGCGACCGCTAAACCTGCACAGCTAAGACGAAAAGAAACCGTGTAATTAATCCTCAAAGCACCTGCAAAGGGTGAAATGCACCCCTAACTGTGCTGCCAAGCAAATAGCATCTCGGCGCTATTTGCATGTATTTACAAAAGGTAATATGCATACATTTGGCGCAAAATTGGCCCCTTTCTATGCAAATGAGCCTCGTTGCAAAACACCAGCGCCAGTAGCCACACTCAGTTAGCGTGAAAATTATTAGCGTCTTCAGAGAGTTGGTGGTGACCCAGATAGCAAAATTGCTGTGGCCCGGACCCGTCCCACAACCGACACTTTCATCCGGCCCACATACCGCGTGGAATGATGGCACTTGAGCGGTCCGCTCCTGTTTGCCAGATCTGTGCCAGAACCGAGCCATAGCAATGCCGCATGTGCCACATATTTGCCAAAGGTGGCCCATATTTGTTTTGTGATATTTGGGCCATATTCACCATTTACCACATGGGCCACTTCAGGGTCACATCCAGATTACATGTTACCGAGAGCACCACATCTTTGCCAAAAAAGGCCCACATTTGATTTGGTACATTTGGGCCATATTTGCTGTTATACATGTGGGCCACGTCAGGCTCGCAAACATTTTGTCAGGGCCAGAAGAAGGCCATCAGTGCCGCATCATTGCCTGAAATGGCCCACATCCAGATGCTGTCTGGGGACTGACGCCCAGATTTTCTAGTGATCATGGCAGCAGTGATTGTAGCCAGGCGAAGGCATCGTCATGTCAGGCGTGCTCATGAGCGGATATTTAGAAGGAGAACATCACCTTTTGGTTTAACTTAGACCGAATTCATTTGCAGATACAGGTTGCCAGGTCATACAATTCTTGCTGTACCTGATGACATCAAGGATGACACTGAACCCGCCTGTTGTGTTCTTTGCGCAAAGCCGCCGTTTATACTTTGCCACATAATTGGAATAAGATATATATCAGGGGAAATTGAACTCAGCTGCAAAACCTTATGGCCGTGTTTGTGCTATAATATCCATCCATCCATCATTATCCGAACCCGCTTATCCTACTCTCAGGGTCGCGGGGATGCTGGAGCCTATCCCAGCAGTCATTGGGCGGCAGGCGGGGAGACACCCTGGACAGGCCGCCTGGCCATCACACAGGGCCCACACACACATTCACACCTAGGGGCAATTTAGTATGGCTGAGTCACCTGACCTACATGTCTTTGGACTGTGGGAGGAAACCAGAGCACCCGGAGGAAACCCACGCAGACACGGGGAGAACATGCAACCTCCACACAGAGGACGACCCAGGACGACCCCCAAGGTTGGACTACCCCGGGGCTTGAACCCAGAACCTTCTTGCTGTGAGGCGACCGCGCTAACCACTGTACCACCACGCCGCTGCGGTAATATCATTTGCACAATATCTTTTGTGACTCGCATCTTGAGATGTGGCAGATGGCGGTTGCAAGTGATGTGTACCTCATGGTGCGATCAGCGGCCACAATCCATTCTTTGTGAATTCGCCTGTGAGTGACGTTTCACCCTGTTTTTCTGGAGCCGAACAATGCATAAGAGGGAAAAAAAGAAGAAAGTCTCTCTATAAAGAACATAGTACTATAAATTAACATTTAGGCAAAGGTCACCATTGTATTCCACTACGAGCAGTACAATGTTAAGAGGATATGAAGACATCCCAGCGTCCATTTCGATGAAAATCGCACGCGGCCTTTCAAAAAGAAGTCTTTGAAAAATCAGCACTATCCGCAGAAGCCACTCTTCGGTCGTCCGTTTGTCCGCAGTCACCGCGCGTGTAGTTAAGTTCATGTTTTCTGAAGACCCTTTTGTCGTCTATTTACAGGAAGGTGCTCGGCATCGCCCCTTTGCTCCTCGACTGGATTCTCAGGGGGAAACTGTCGGTCCACCTGTTGCACAGAAAAACAAGAAAGAGAAATCTATTAAAGCGAAATTGAACCAAATGGCCTTGGTCAGAGAAAGGCTTGATCAAAGCCCGAAAGGGCCCGAAAGAGCCCCTCTTTGAAGGAGCACTGGATCTGTGCTGGTCTGTGTTGGGAGCAGATGCATTATTCAACACCGAATTCTTTTCTTTCTTTTTTTTTTGTCCAACCTCAAAGTTAAAAAAGAAAGCACAAGTAAAAGTAAAGTTTTCTTTACGTGCCTGGGAGCAAAAGCCGGTGTACTTTATTTATGAAAACATCATCTTGACTTATATTTACTTTGTTGGGAGTAAACACATTTTGCGGAGGTCAATAAACAAAAACACCTCACAAACAACCCAAATTACCTCTGGCCACGCCGGCCACCGCACAAGTCAAACTGCACGAGCTCTGCCGGCCCTCTCAGCCGGAGCCAAGCTAACGGTAGGTCTGATCATCGAGATTTAAGAGGGCGCCGCGGGGATTCATGCAAAATTTCAATCCGGGTGAATTTTGTTTCTTCATTGGAGGGAAATGATTTGTAATGTTTGGCACCACTTCGGGGGAGAGGAACTCCCCAGCGAAGTAAATTAGAGTGGAGCGGAGGTGCTCCCTCCCCCAATCAGATTCATAGCATCGTTTAGCCGGAAGTTAAGTGCGTAGCTAATGTTATAACGCACCACTTTTTACTGCACACTTGCTGCAGTGCTACTCTTTCACTCTGCCCCACCGAGAACTGTCTGGAAATCTGTCACATGGCAAGGATGAAATGCCCAGTTTCTATCCATTAGAAATAGTTTTGTTTTTTAATCCATCCAGACCATGGAGCTAGGTCACGTAACAGTCGTGCCATCTTTACCGTGGTAGGAGACACTCTCCATGTGCCACTGTTTACATTTTTGACCAGGTAGGACAAAGACACGTGCAGCAGCAAAGACGTTCCCACTGAAACGGGACTGAAACGTGATGATGGCGTGGCAAAGTTTCTGTTGGACAGCTGCTCTACCAGTTCTACAGTCAGTATTACAGTACAGCGGCGTTCCCATATAGATGATGTGGTTTGCGGTACATTAGACTGTGTCAGCTTTGGTCCCGGGATCCGTTTTTACAAGGGTGGGAACCGTTTACCGCTGAGCTGACGGCACACCGACCCACAGTGGCTGCTGCACCTGCTTTGTAGTCCCAGAAAACCCGAGTCAACGGGTCTGTTTCTCTCCACCTCCCGCATCCAGCTATAATGCAACACTGTTTAGCTGGAATACCGACTGTCTGTCCAACAGGACCAACACATCGTTTCCACGATTTGGGCTGCCAGAGTGTCCGGAGTGAGACGCATCTGTAGAAATCCAATCGGAATTGCGTTTCAGACCACCTCCAAATGCAGTTTAGATCCAGTCTGCAAAAATCGTATTTCATGTGGGGATTTTTTTTTTGCTGTCCAGACTTCCTAAAACCTGGATGCAATCTGTATGTGCCAGTAAACGGATGTGGGCTCGCAGTCTGAACAAGGCCATAGTGACTCTGCTTTATGATGCGCACGAAAGAATTGTCTGCAGAAGCGATGTCAGATATGGGACAGATTAGAGCTGAGTAGTAATAATAATAATAATAATAATCAGTTTGATGATAATAATTTATAGCCTTTAAATGGTATTGTATTAGCATCAAACTCAAATGTAATCATATCGAGGTACAGAACTTTGTCTAAATGAATGATAACAAGAATCGGTTACCTACAGTCTCATATCATGAGGTCTGAGGGGGTGTTATATGAAATCTAGCTTTGGTTTGATATTGTATTTTACATTACCAAACAGTTCAGTGTGATGAACCTCAGCTGTATTCTTAAACATGGTATTTTAGCAAGTATAGTGACGTACCCCGATCAGCCAGAACATTAAAACCACCTGCCTAATATTGTGTAGGTTCCCTTTGTGCCACCAAAGCAGCTCTGACCCGTCGGGGCGTGGACTCCACAAGACCTCTGAAGGGGTCCTCTGGTATCTGGCACCAAGACGTGAGCAGCAGATCCTTTAAGTCCTGTAAGTTGCGAGGTGTGGGGCCTCCATGAATCGGACTTGTTTTTCCAGCACGTCCCACAGATGCTCGATCACATTGAGGTCTGGGGAGTTTGGAGGCCAAGGCAACACCTTGAACCCTTTGTCATGTTCCTCAGACCATCCCTGAACAAGTTTTGCAGTGTGGCAGGGAGCATTATCCTGCTGAAAGAGGCCACTGCCCTCAGGGAATACCGTTACCATGAAGGGCTGTACCTGGTCTGTAACGATGTTTAGGGAGGTGGTACGTGTCGAAGGAACATCCACATGAGTGCCAGGACCCAAGGTTTCCCAGCAGAGCATTGCCCAGAGCATCACACTGCCTCCGCCGGCTTGCCCTCTCCCCATAATGCATCCTGGTGCCATCTCTTCCCCAGGTAAACGATGCACACACCCCCGGCCGTCCACATGATGTAAAAGAAAACCTGATTTGTCAGACGTGTCCAGTTCTGACACCCACGTGCTGATTGTAGATGCTTTTGGTGGCGGACAGGGGTCATCGTGGTCTCTCTGACCGGTCTTCGGCTACACAGCCCCATATGCAGCAAGTGTGTTCTGACACCTGTCTGTCATAGCCGGCATGAACTTTTTCAGCAGTTTGAGCCGCAGCAGCTCTTCTGTGGGGCGGAACGAGATAACTGATGTCATCCACTTACCGGTCAGCGGCGTTCAGTGATGCTGTGTAAAATGACATGATTGTCACGATGCTGTTCTCCATATTGTCCAGCAGAAGGGAAATTGTTTGACATGTCCTACAATGGCTACCGCTTCATGCAGTACTAATGCATGTTAAATACTGCATGAATACACGAGGGAGGAGTTTTGTAACATACTGTATACAGTACTCATGCAGGATACATGCAGCATAGTGTATGGCTGGGGATGAACTTTCTTAACAAAGGGCCGTGGGTGGAGTTAGTTTCATCCTACAGAGGGAGGTTTTAGTCCCCCCCGCCCTTTTCTCCCCAATTGTACTTGGCCAATTACCCCACTCTTCCGAGCCGTCCCGGTCACTGCTCCACCCCCTCTGCAGACTACCGCATGCCTCCTCCCATACATGTGGAGTCGCCGGCCGCGTCTTTTCACCTGACAGTGAGGAGTTTCACCAGGGGGGGCGTAGCGTGCGGGAGGATCACGCTATTCCCCCCAGTTCCCCCTGCCCCTTGAACAGGTGCCCGACTGACCAGAGGAGGCGCTAGTGCAGCGACCAGGACACACATCCACATTCGGCTTCCCACCCGCAGACACGGCCAGTTGTGTCTGTAGGGATGCCCGACCGAGCCGGAGGTAACACGAGGATTCGAACCGGCGATCCCCGTGTTGGTAGGCAACGGAATAGACCGCCACACTACCCGGGAGCCCTTTGTCTGTTAGTTGTAAGGTGTCACACCCTCCCGCGGCCTGGATCCTCCCTTTCACCAAATCGCCCAGCCTGAAGCTCCCGGTCTGGCTGGCAGCCGCTCTTCCCCCAACCAAAAGAACATTCCGGATCAGGCTCCAACGTGGTTCACCAAGAAGACACACAACACCTCCGTAATGATGTCTGCTATCGATCCTAGCCGTTTCAGCAGTTACGCCAGTTAGAGAGGGAGGGGGGGGGGAGTGTGGGGGGGGGGCTGCTGAAATGCCCCATTTTTTTAATGCTGAACTTTCAGAGGCAAATGAACGGCTCTGACAGGCCCGTCGAGTTAATTCACAGGCAGGCCGTTTGACAGGGACCACGCTGGGGCGTCATCCGTGCCGCGTGATAGAAATCATCTCCAATTCTGAGCGAAAGACTTAAAGCGAAACAATCCGACAGCCCACGCGGGTTTTCAGCCTGACTCAACAAAACTCGCATAATCATTTCAAACGGCGGGGGGTGGGGGGGGGTAGGGGAGGGTGCGGTTTCCATAGACTTAAGGCCCCGGCAACGGCGCAGGACGGGGAGAGGCTCGTCATCGCCAGACAGCGGCGACTTCCTCCCCTCGCGGAGTCATTTACACGCCAGCCGTCATCGTGATTAATGTGATGCTAATTTGAGAATAATTCCGCGCTAAAAAGACAAAACGACGGCCGCCGTCCTCCCATCAGAGCGGGGCGGAAGCGTCTTGGCAGATGGATGGACCCACGTCAACTGTGAAGTTTTTCCAAGAAGTGTGTGTGTGTGTGTGTGTTTTAGTGGCATCTCTGAGACCATCTGAAACAAAGCGAGGAATACCGAGAAGGAAAGGACTCCGCGGTGCCGATGTTGAATTGAGGTGGAGGCCCGGAAGTAGCGGTGTGACGGGAAAATTCATTTCCATGTCACATCAGCCGAGAAACTGCACAGACCGGTGAAGGATCCTTTTGTCTGATATTCATTTCCTGCTGCTTTTCAGTTCATTTGTAGAGCTGTTACTGATGTGTGGATAATGTGGACGCTGTAGAGCCACTCTGAGTTGTTGTTGTTGTTAACTTGTGATGGGAAGTATGCTGCAGCAGAAAGCCATTATCCCACTTTAGTGCTCTGGTAAATTTGGTGTCTTGCCTCCTACACACTCTGCAAAATGACGTCTTGGATTTACTTAAAAATGTTATGTCAAGAGGTACTGTGTTAAGTAGCTTCTTTTTGTGTGTGTGGGGGGGGGATTCTTGTCCCCCTTTTTTTCCCCAGTTGCATCAGCCAATTACCACCACCCAGGTAGCATCCGGATGTGGGCCACTTCAGGCAATGATGCGGCACTGACGGCCTTCTTCTGGCCCTGACAAAATGGACGTGACCCTGAAATGGCCCACATGTATAACAGCAAATATGGCCCAAATATGCCAAATCAAATGTGGGCCTTTTTTTGGCAAAGATGTGGTGCTCTGGGTAACATGTGATCTGGGTGTGACCCTGAAGTGGCCCGTGTGGTAAATGGTGAATATGGCCCAAATATCACAAAACAAATATGGCCACCTTTGGCAAATATGTGGCACATGCGGCGTTGCTATGGCTTGGTTCTGGCCCAGATCTGGCAAACGGGAGCGGACCGCCCGAGCGCCATCATTCCTCACGGTATGTGGGCCGGATGGAAGTGTCGGGTGTGGGACGGGTCCGGGCCACAGCAGTTTTGCTATCTGGGCACTCCTCCGAGCCGTCCCGGTCTCTGGTCCACCCCCTCTGCCGATCCGGGGAGGGCTGCAGACTACCACATGCCTCCTCCGATACATGTGGAGTCACCAGCCGCTTCTTTTCACCTGACAGTGAGGAGTTTCACCAGGGGGACGTAGCACGTGGGAGGATCTCGCTGTTCCCCCCAGTTCCCCCTCCCCCCTGAACAGACGCCCCGACCGACCAGAGGAGACGCTAGGGCAGCGACCAGGACACATACCCACATCCGGCTTCCCCACTCGCAGACACGGCCAATTGTATCTGTAGGGACGCCCGACCAAGTCGGTGGTGAGACGGGGATTCGAACTGGCGATCCCGGTGTTGGTAGGCAACGGAGTAGACCACCACGCTACCCGGACGCCCCAGTGTTGAGTCACTTCTGATTCCTTGACCGCATGTTGATAAATCAAGTGGCTTAGAAGTTACTCAACACGGTTGCATGAAACTTGACATAAGATTTTTGGTAAGTCCAGCATTTTGTTTTGTGTTGTTGTTGTGTGTATATAGTGTACGTGGATAGTGTTTCTTCTTTGCTTTCACAAGGGTGTTTCATTTCACCTGACTCGACACTTACGGGCGTCTCTCATCGTAGCGGCTCAGCATCTCTCCGTGTCAGAAGCTGTTTATCACAGCGACGTGAGATTTGTTGGAAAACGGCAAAAAAGAAAACACACAACGTGTCGTTACGGTGCACTGCACCTCCCTGCTGGTTTCCGGTGCATGCGCAGGCCTGCTCGCCGGTGCAACTTTTACATGTACATTTATCTCCCAAGGGCATTCGGGGGTATCGGTAACCTGATTTATGTATTTATAACTTGGTGATGGAAGTCGGTACCACCTCAGGTCCTTCCTGCCTACTAACCCCTCGCCGTACACGTGCACACACCCACACACGCCCGAATCCCTTATCTTACACCGACTTGAACCGGACGCTTATTTTCTCTCAGTTATCAGTCGGATGCGTTGGAAAAAGTTGTTTGCAGTTTGCGCCTGTGTTGTGACTCTCTCTCTCTCTCTCCGGGTTTAGTGTCCAGCCTGTCAGCCGCCGTGTCGGTCCCCGGCTGCACGGCGGCTGCACACGGCTCCGAGCTACAGTGTGTTGGGTCGGGTTGAATGCAGAGGATGAATTTCCCCACGGCGATTCATAAAGTACATCTCGTGTTATCTTATCGTGCATTATTTTGGTTGTCGTATGTTCATATCGGAGAGTCGTATCGGGTCCATCTGATCCGCTTCCGGTGTGGGAAGTTGGCGGCGTGAATTCACGTTTGCGGCGGCCTCACCCAGCACCGTCCATGCAGTGTCTTTGTCCACGTTTGTGTCTAGGTTTGTCTTCGTTTGATGGCTGGGGGAGCTGGTACAGGATCAGCTGGGAGGGCTTGGTCTGCCCTGCCTGGAGCTGTGCCTGAAGAGGTAACACCGAGGGCGGGCTGACAGGATGAGGAAGCGGGGCAGGCTAAGCTAACTGCTAGCCCCTGCAGTTCTGATAACACCGAGGGCGGTGTGGCGGCGGCCTCGCCTAGCCTTGACTGTGTTTTTAGTGTCGTCATGTGGAGTGCGGGGAGGTGTGTCGAAGGTGTCTGGCTGGGAGAGCTGGCGCTGGATCGGCTGGGAGAGCTTGGTCTGCTGCATCCTGTGGGCCCAAGAACCACGGCCCTGCCTGGAGCTGCACCTGAAGAGGAAACACCAAGGGCGGTCTGACAGGACATGGAGGCGGGGCAGGCTAAGCTAACTGCTAGCCCCTGCAGACCGGCAGTTCCGACAGTCATCCTGGCTGGCGTTGGTTCTCCTGGACAGTGATTTTTTTGGTTGGTGTTTAGTTTAGATATGCGTGTTAGTTTGGATATATGTGTTCTTGTAGTTCTTGTAGTTTTTGGATGTGTGTCTTTGTCTTTGTGTTGCACCGCTGTGGGCTGGGGGAAACAACGTCTCATTTCGTTTCATGTGCGCAAGTGCATGAAATGAAATGACAAAGTGTTTCTGGTTTGTGATGTTAAAATGCTTTGGACTTTAGATTAAGGGTAATTAAAACCCTTCTTTCCTTCCACAGCCGTTACGATTCACCGCAGTGGATTTGGTTTTTTACGAGTACACACCAGTGTGGAGAACATCTATTTTAGTTTTTATAGGCGTTTCACCCTGAAACCCAATGAAAGCCTAAATCCCAGTGTTTTGAGCTGAGGACGTGCCTACATGCCTGTTTTTTTGGAGATACTTGACCGATCCCCGTGGGGAAATTACGCTCTGCATTTAACCCATCCTAGCTGTGTAGTGAGGAGCAGTGGGCAGCCGCCGTGCAGCACCCGGGGACCAACTCCAGTTCACCTTGCCATGCCTTGCTCAGGGGCACAGACAGGAGTACTAACCCTAACATGCATGTCTTGCTGATGGTGGGGGAAACCGGAGCACCCGGAGAAAACCCACCGCAGACAGGGGGAGAACATGCAAACTCCACACAGGAGGGCGACCGGGGATGACCCCCAAGGTTGGACAACCCCGGGGTTCGAACCAGTGGCGGCTGGTGCCAAATAATTGTTGGGGGGGGGCGCAATTTACCTTGGTGCAGCACACCTGACAGCTGCTTTAACGTCCAGAGTTATTAAGAAGGACAACGCAGCCTATAGATTTTATCAGGGTTCGTAGACGGTGGATGATTGACAGTCGAGACGAGGCGTGGTGGTGGGTGTGAACATGATTGACAGCTACGAGAATTGTCCAATCACATTAGATCAAAAAACATTAAAACAATACCGATTCGCTGCCAATAAAAGTGGGGGTGTCTGGGGGGGCGCACAGAACTGCGCCCCCTGGGAAATCTGAAGAAACCAATCAGACAGCAGCCTCAGGTCACCTGCTCGCCACAAGTTCGAGGGCTTACATGAGGTATGGTTTGGCCGGCGCCCCTCACCCAGGAAGTATATGTATTCAGACAGGAAGTATATGTATTCAGACAGGAACCAACCAAACACCACCTGGAGCCAATATTTAATGCTGCTGACAGACTGAACAACACCTTTATCTCATCATTATTTGCATTATACAACTAAATTATATTTAACACGTTTAAGTAGATTGTCCTCGCTTGATGTTTGAAGGGGGCGGTACCCTGGCTCCCTGTAGTGGCCAGCCGCCACTGGTTTGAACCCAGGACCTTCTTGCTCTGAGGCGACAGCACGAACCACAGCGCCACCCTGCCGCCCAGTACTGGATATAATTTCAACGGTGGCCAAACTTCTTTCAGTGGGGGTTATTGGGGAATTATTTGTAATTCTTTGCTGTGCTGTTTGCCATTAAATTTTTCACCCCTACTGTGCTGCTGGCTCAAACCCGGTCGATGACCCGGGACCGATGACCCAGGACCAGGCGTTTTGAGGTAGTCCAACGTCCGATTATAAACTGTAAGCGGTGAATCTCCACACCACCTCTTTTGGAGCCCACAGGTGAGCATTTTTCAAAACTTTGTTTGTACTGTGCGGAGACAAACTAACACCACGTGTGACGTTGCCATTTCAGATAACGAATATCAAGAGTACAATAAACAACAACGGGTCGACATTTCAGGTCACTCACACAGTGTTCAGAAATGAAGAGCAGCCGCTCACCTTGGTCCCACGGTCAGGCGTGTGAGGTTACCAAAGCTGGTCTCTGTCCGGTGATATCTGTCCCATGTTGCACATGTATGGAGATGTGAGGAAAAAGAAGGGAAGAACCTTTTCAGTATTCATGAAGCAGAAAGGTGCCGCGTATAGGAGACCGGGAGATCGGTTCACCTGTGTTCATGTTGTCGGAGTTAAAGCGGGTATGAATGTCTGTTAGAATATGGCCAGCAGGAAGAAATTATGTTTTTCATTATGAGAATTTAGATTGAAGTACTGTTATAAGGGATACTGGTGAGACGTATGTCCAAGTGGGACAGGGTTATGCAGAGGCACCTGTTTTAAAACAACATCTTAAGGGGGGGGGGGGGGGCGTTAGGTGATGGACATATGCACTGTGTGGATACCTGCAGGGAAATGATGTCATGGAAGATAAATTGGTTGCACACGGGAAGTAAGAATCCTTCACAACTGGGGCGTCTGGGTAGCGTAGCGGTCTATTCCGTTGCCTACCAACACGGGGATCGCCGGTTCGAATCCCCGTGTTACCTCCAGCTGGGTCAGGCGTCCCTACAGACACAATTGGCCGTGTCTGCGGGTGGGAAGCCGGATGTGGGTATGTGTCCTGGTCGGTTGGGGTGCCTGTTTGGGGGGACTGGGGGGAATAGCCTTATCCTCCCACGTGCTATGTCCCCCTGGTGAAACTCCTCACTGTCAGGTGAAAAGAAGCGGCTGGCGACTCCACATGTATGGGAGGAGGCATGTGGTAGTCCGCAGCCCTCCCCGGATCAGCAGAGGGGGTGGAGCAGCGACCGGGACGGCTCAGAGGAGCGGGGTAATTGGCCGGATACAATAACTGAACATAAAGGGGGGGGTGTGTTATGGTTAAAGGTTTGGTTAGTCTTTGGGTGGATTTTGCTGTCGGAGAGGAATACCATGTCCATATTTCCACAGCGTTTACGTAGCATCTGTGTTTCCCCAGCTTTTTGATGGGTCTAAATGGCGCCATTTGAACAAGCCAATCAAAAGTGCGCCTCGGAGTGACGTCACACCTGGACCAATCAACCCAGATTTTTACATAAGGCCGCCCACGCTGACAGCAGGGTAGCCTCTTGTTGGCCAGCCACTGTTTCTGGCAAGGGAAGGGGCGGGGCCAGAAATACTGCCAGCCAATCAGGGAGGCGGCTCGTGAATAATGCGATAGAACAGCATTTTTGATCCCGAACAGCCTGGTTCGTTAGAGGAGGGTGTGGGAACCGAAAGGCGTTTCGATGAAACAAAACAACCTTTGGTGAAAAAAGCGTGTTTCATGTACATACAGTAGTTACACTAATTTACCAACCAAAAAAAAGAAAGCTGGAACAGAGCCCCTCTTGAAGTTTTCTGACCCATTTACATGCAACGGTGTCTTGGTTTGATCAGTTTATCGGTACATCGGCTGAGATGACGACCACCGGGAGGATAAATAGAAAGACAAAAGCCCAGCCCATTTTAAGGTCGCGACATCTCCCCGAATCGATGGCTGCAGGCGTCAAGCAGGTGTGATGAGGGCGGTTTAAATAATTGAACACACAGAGGAAGAGGCAGAACACAAGTCTAGGGGTCGTCATAACACATTGAAGGATACTGGCATCACGTTACCGCCTTAAAAGCAAGTAACTGGAGTGAGTAATTGGCCAGTTTGGGTGCTGGAAATGGCCTGGAAGTGCTAAAGGGGGACATGCTAGCCCGTTGGCGTTTTAGCCCCACGGGGGTCTCGGCAATAACTGCCAAACACTGGGCACTTTAGTTAGCGTTAATGGCCGGGCGGACAGCCGCAATAGGAGCCGTGCCACGGTTGACCTCGGACGGCGTCGGGTTTTTGAAAGGTCGGCCCGGTCACCGTGTCTCGCGGCGGCGAGGCGCCTCCTTCCAGAACCTACCTTAGTGGTCTTGATCTTGTTCCCCGTGGCGCAGCTCCAGCCTTTCAGGTCGGGGAGAACTTTACACTCCTCTCCGTCGAGGCACGGCTGCATTTGACACCACCACTTCTGCTCCACTATCGAGGCTGCAGTGCGAGGGGAGGAGAGAGATGGCGGACACAGTTACCACGGCAACTGAAGAGGAGACGACGAGACGTGTGTTTGAGTTAGATGAGAGGTGGAGCAGAGGTTGTTGTTTCCTGATTTGATGGGTCCCATTTGTTTTTTCAAGGTTTTTTTTTTTATTATAAGTGTTATAAAATGGATAACAATGCAAATGCAACACAGTTAGTCGGGATCAGAACACAACCCCTCTAAACCTGCTGCCCTGCACAGACACACACACACACACACATCCATCACCTGCACCAGATTTGACATGAAATCCAGGTAGTAACAAGGAAAACTAGGAAAAAAGGGGGAAAAAAGGGAAAATGTACATGGTTTGAGCACGGCTTCATACAATAAGCCTATCCGCCTCAGTCGTATTGACAAAGTTTAGGAAAGGTTGCCGAATATTGTAAAACTTTATGACAGACCCCCAAAAGTGTATTACCTCATTTTAATACAGTATGGGACGTCCCATTTCCAGTGTGTAAAAGCAGGGCAGGTGGGCTCCTTCCATTACAGCATTATAAGGCATCTTACCAATATGATGTGAAAGCTCAAAGGCTGTCCATATCCCAACGATGGTTAATATACGAGTGGCCAACCCTAAGAAGTGCAGTGAAATGTGAATATTGCATAGGCCTTCATAAAACCGTAGACGGCGTGTCATAAACTGGCTGCTAGAACGAGACGCAGTTGGACGTCTGAGAGACAAAACAAGGTGGCGGGGGCCGGTTACAGCAAACACTCCTTGGAACCTCGAGAGTTTGGCTTTGGATCAGTGAAGGACTTGGAATTGGATTATAGAGCTCCTTAAACTGATGGAAGGTGAGGGAATTCTGTTTAAAAGACTATATCCCACAATTCATCTGGTATTTCGGTGTTTCAATCTTCCTCCCGCTTACCTTCCCGTGCAGTCTGGGGCTCGGGGCCCGGTTTCTAGCTGTGAAGAGAACGAACTCTTGAATAATGAAATGCTCTCCTCTCGACTCTCTCTACAAGTGTCAGAGTAACGACGGGACGCGTCATCACGCCGCCGCCGATGACGTCACCCCGCAGTTCACAGAGAGACGAACCGGGGAGATGTCTGAAGAGCACAACGGAAAGGATTTGGATTAAACACTGCGGCCTTACAGTCGTGGAAAAGTCTGATGAAAAGTGTTTGCTAGGGCGTCTGGGGTGGCATGGCGGTCTACTCTGTTGCCTTCCAACACGGGGATCGCTGGTTCGAATCCCCGTGTTGCCTCCGGCTTAGTCGGGCGTCCCTACAGACACAACTGGCCGTGTCTGCGGGTGGGAAGCCGGATGTGGGTGATGTGACCTGGTCGCTGCACTAGCGCCTCCTCTGGTTAGTCAGGGCGCCTGTTCGGGGGGGGGGGAACTGGGGGGGAATAGCGTGATCCTCCCACGCGCTACGTCCCCCTGGTGAAGCTCCTCACTGTCAGGTGAAAAGAAGCAGCTGGCGACTCCACATGTATCGAGGAGGCATGTGGTAGTCTGCAGCCCTCCCCGGATGGGCGGAGGGGGTGGAGCAGCGACCGGGACGGCTCAGAGGAGTGGGGTGATTGGCCGAATACAACTGGGGAGAAAAAGGGGGGAAAATACAAAAAAAACAAAAACAAAATCACAGTGACCTGACATGGCAATATTGATTACAGGGCACAAAAAAGGGTTACATCTCCACTTAGTGATGCTTTGGAAGTGTACAGGTGGAGGAGAAAAGGATTATATTTGAGTTTGTGTTAGTTTTCTTTGAGTTTGTGTTAGTTTTATTTGAGTTTGTGTTAGTTTTATGTGCTGGTGAGATATGTTGATAGTTTCTTTTGGGGGTTAAACAAACAGATTTGCAGATCGATAATCTGAAAACCGCGACTGAGATCTGGTTTCCTCTTTAGATGTTGTGCCTGATCCACCTCGGCATAAAGAGAAGGTCTGCCTCGTATGGAGACTAGAGCTGATCCACCTCGGCATAAAGAGAAAGTCTGCCTCATACGGAGACTAGAGCTGATCCACCTCGGCATAAAGAGAAGGTCTGCCTCGTACAGAGAACAGAGCTGATCCACCTCGGCATAAAGAGAAGATCTGCCTCGTACAGAGAACAGAGCTGATCCACCTCGGCATAAAGAGAAGGTCTGCCTCGTACAGGGACTAGAGCTGATCCACCTCGGCATAAAGAGAAGGTCTGCCTCGTACAGGGACTAGAGCTGATCCACCTCGGCATAAAGAGAAGGTCTGCCTCGTATGGAGACTAGAGCTGATCCACCTCGGCATAAAGAGAAGGTCTGCCTCGTACAGAGAACAGAGTTGATCCACCTCGGCATAAAGAGAAGGTCTGCCTCGTACGGAGACTAGAGCTGATCCACCTCGGCATAAAGAGAAGGTCTGCCTCGTAAGGAGACTAGAGCTGAGCCACCTCGGCATAAAGAGAAGGTCTGCCTCGTACGGAGACTAGAGCTGATCCACCTCGGCATAAAGAGAAGGTCTGCCTCGTACAGAGAACAGAGCTGATCCACCTCGGCATAAAGAGAAAGTCTGCGTCGTACAGGGACTAGAGCTGATCCACCTCGGCATAAAGAGAAGGTCTGCCTCGCACAGGACTAGAGCTGAGCCACCTCGGCATAAAGAGAAGGTCTGCCTCGTACGGAGACTAGAGCCGATCCACCTCGGCATAAAGAGAAGGTCTACCTCATACAGGGACTAGAGCTGATCCACCTCGGCATAAAGAGAAGGTCTGCCTCGTACAGAGAACAGAGCTGATCCACCTCGGCATAAAGAGAAGGTCTGCCTCGTACGGAGACTAGAGCTGATCCACCTCGGCATAAAGAGAAGGTCTGCCTCGCACAGGACTAGAGCTGAGCCACCTCGGCATAAGAGAAGGTCTGCCTTGTACGGAGACTAGAGCCGATCCACCTCGGCATAAAGAGAAGGTCTGCCTCGTACAAAGACTAGAGCTGATCCACCTCGGCATAAAGAGAAGGTCTGCCTCGTGCAGAGAACAGAGCTGATCCACCTCGGCATAAAGAGAAGGTCTGCCTCGTACAGGGACTAGAGCTGATCCACCTCGGCATAAAGAGAAGGTCTGCCTCGTACAGGGACTAGAGCTGATCCACCTCGGCATAAAGAGAAGGTCTGCCTCGTACAGGGACTAGAGCTGATCCACCTCGGCATAAAGAGAAGGTCTGCCTCGTACGGAGACTGGAGCTGATCCACCTCGGCATAAAGAGAAGGTCTGCATCGTACAGAGAACAGAGCTGATCCACCTCGGCATAAAGAGAAGGTCTGCCTTGTACAGGGACTAGAGCTGATCCACCTCGGCATAAAGCGAAGGTCTGCCTCGTACAGGGACTAGAGCTGATCCACCTCGGCATAAAGAGAAGGTCTGCCTCGTACAGGGACTAGAGCTGATCCACCTCGGCATAAAGAGAAGGTCTGCCTCGTACAGGGAACAGAGCTGAGGTAATCCCCGCTGATGGAAAGAAAGAAAATTAAAAGGTTAAGTGCTGAGCTTTTTCATCCTGAGCGGCCCCATGGAGTGCTTTAAACTTGGAGGGGCCTTGGCACACAGCAGCAATTTGCAAAGAGCGTCAATACTGAAATGTCAAACAATAGGTCACATGCATTGGGTGCAGACTTTAGGCAAAAACTTCCAGACCAAATTGAAGTGGCCGTCTCGACCGATTCGGGCGTCTGACACATTAGCATGCTAAGTGATCTTCTGGGTCATTGACTTCACAGCCTGCGGTCGCCAGCGACCAAAGTTGGCTGATGTTTTAACCTGTGAAGCCAAAGGCAAATTTCCACATTTGTGGACAATAAAGATTATTATTATTATTATCATTAAGTTATTCATAGGTGCTAAAAATTCCTTCAAGGGCCTCTTTGGAAGTGTCTGGGATGTGATTGCCTGTTATGACTGCATGCATGTGATAAAATATGATGAGCTACTACTACTACTACTACTACTACCACTTTCGGCATTCCCATTAGGGGTCGCCACAGCGGATCATCCGTTTCCATCTCTTCCTGTCCTCTGCGTCTTCCTCTGTCACACCAGCCACTTGAATGTCCTCCCTCACCACATCCATAAACCTCCTCTTTGGCCTTCCTCTTTTCCTCTTCCCTGGCAGCTCCATATTCAGCATCCTTCTCCCAATATACCCAGCATCTCTCCTCCACACATGTCCAAACCATCTCAATCTTGCCTCTCTTGCTTTGTCTCCAAACCGTCCAACCTGAGCCGTCCCTCTAATATACTCCTTCCTAATCCTGTCCTTCTTCGTTACTCCCAGTGAAAATCTTATCATCTTCATCTCTGCCACCTCCAGCTCCACCTCCTGTCTTTTCGTCAGTGTCACTGTCTCCAAACCATATAACATAGCTGGTCTCACAACCATCTTGTAAACCTTCCCTTTAACTCTTGCTGGTACCCTTCTGTCGCAAATCACTCCTGACACTCTTCTCCACCCACTCCACCCTGCCTGCACTCTCTTCTTCAAATCTCTTCTGCACTCCCCGTTACTTTGGATGGTTGACCCCAAGCATTTAAACTCATCCACCTTCATCACCTCTACTCCTTGCATCCTCACCATTCCGCTGTCCTCCCTCTCATTCACACATATGTGTCGCGTCTTCCTCCTACTGACTTTCATTCCTCTCCTCTCCAGTGCATACCTCCACCTCTGCAGGCTCTCCTCCACCTGCACCCTACTCTCACTACAGATCACAATGTCATCGCAAACATCATCGTCCACGGAGACTCCTGCCTGACCTCGTCCGTCAACCTGTCCATCACCACTGCAAACAAGAAAGGTCTCAGAGCCTAAAATAATATCAAGTAAATACAATAAAATATGATGAGCTATTTCGTGCTAATACATGGTCTCTGAATAAGCCAAATTAGACAGTGTGTACACCAAAACAGTTTATGAGGAAAAAAAGTCCCAAAAACATCCCGCTAAGACGCAGGGCGTACTAGAAGACCAGACCAGTTGTTAGGAGTGTTGTACAGAGTGTTAGTGTGTGAAAGCCCAACAGTGTGTTAGGCTTAATAATTCTCTCAGCAGAATAGATTACTGCACTGCCGTCTTCACACTTATTTCATGATGTCAGCTTTCTTCTTCCTACCTCCTCCCTTGGTTTTCTGATGAAAAGAAAGAGGGGGAGTCTCTCGGACCTCTGATGTGATAAAAATACTCAGAGTTACAAGAGTACAGTTTTACCACGACGTGACCCTGCGACGTTGTCTGGCATGGGCAGCATGCACAAAGGCGAGGAAAAGAAGAGCGAAGGGATTTGGATTTCTTTTAGTGACGCCCAGTTTGTTTCTTCATGGTGTGTGCACCATTTGAAGAGAAAAAAGTACATCTACTTTTATGAAATGCTCAAACAGTAGTACAAAATGAATCAATTTCACGGTACTTTGAAAGGGGTAGAAGGTTATTTTCCCCCCCTTTTTCTCTCCAGTTGTATCCGGCCAATTTACCCCACTCTTCCAAGCAGTCCCGGTCGCTGCTCCACCCCCCTCTGCTGATCCGGGGAGGGCTGCAGACTACCACATGCCTCCTCCCATACATGTGGAGTCGCCAGCCGCTTCTGTTCACCTGACAGTGAGGAGTTTCACCAGGGGGACGTAGCGCGTGGGAGGATCACGCTGTTCCCCCCAGTTCCCCCTCCCCCCTGAACAGGCGCCCAGACCGACCAGAGGAGGCGCCAGTGCAGTGACCAAGACACGTACCCACACCCGGCTTCTCACCCGCAGACACGGCCAATTGTGTCTGTAGGGACGCCCGACCAAGCCGGAGGTGACACGGGGATTCGAACCGGCGATGGGTGGTAGGTTATTTCGACCTTTGAAGGCCTTTCACAAAATGATTGCCCCTTTTCAGATTTGGCACTCTTTGTTTTCGAAATTTTGAATGATGGCAAATACTTGATTGTCCAACGAAGACCACTTTTGGGGATGTCTGACCATCCTTCACAACCCCCATCTTGTGGAGGAGCCATGTGATGCAGACCTCGTAGGGCCGGTGACTTTAAAGAAAAGCCTTTCGGGACAGATCACTCAATGCTAAATATGAAATATCCCCTTCAAACTGATCACTGGTCTAATTGCTTTGGGTTTTTTTTTTATTTTTCAAATATAGCAGCGCAGTATGACTTCCATGTCCCTGTGGGCGACTCTGCCTGTGGTGTCGAGCCTGTGATGTTTGTAAAATGACCGTCGGTGCGGTACAGATACCAGCTAAACCCATAAAACTTTCCATATTCAGGGAAACAAACTTTTCCCCAGATTAGGGCACTTATATTGCAAATAATAAATCTTGACCCTGCACACTGTGGATGACTGTAAGTGGGTTTGCAGCACCCCCTTAATGCAATTTAACTTGCAGCAAGTCAGGTGGTTTACTACCGAAGACTGATGACTTCAGCAGAACCAACCATTAGGTGTTGTGGAACAGCCCACTGGCCAAAAGAAGAAGAAGGGAAAAAAAAAAAGGACACAGAGAATTGCACATGATGTATGCGGCTGGAACGTACCATCTACACAGGACGGGGCTGCTCGGGTGGTGCCGGCCACTTGTCCGGGAAAGCAGGAGCACTTGACGGTTTGCGAGCGTTCCTCGATTTTGTTCTTGTTGCAGCAGCGATGCAACGCCACGACCTCGCAGGTGCCCGTTCTGACATGATGCGCTGTCGAAACAAAAAACGAGGGGGTGAAGGTTTGGGTCCTCGGACTCGGCCCGGTGGTTATGTAGATTTCCTGCTCGTCTGAAATCAAAACCTGTATCACCGTCCCTCTCGGCCTCCCGGCCGTCTGTCTCAATTAGGGCTGAACAATACACATCACAGCGCACACATGTCGCAGTCACATTGCACGGAAACTAGTGAAGGGCAAATCGGGCTCGTCAGTCATGTTGGGCCGCAAGTCTTTTTGCTTTACAGAAAATTAAACCTGTTGAGAGCCACTTTTATCGACTAGTTTTGAGGATGATATTCTCGCACAGCCGAGAAATAATATGAATGAGTCTGACTGAAAGTACTTCTTAGACAATGCCCCAATTCCCCTCTAACCCCCCCCCCATCATTGCTACAGTAGTCAATGGGAAAATGGAGCTCCCCCCCCCCCTCTTTTTCTCCCCAATTGTATCCAGCCAGCTACCCCACTCTTCCGAGCCGTCCCGGTCGCTGCTCCACCCCCTCTGCTGATCCGGGGAGGGCTGCAGACTACCACATGCCTCCTCCCGTACATGTGGAGTCGCCAGCCGCTTCTTTTCACCTGACCGTGAGGAGTTTCACCAGGGGGACGTAGCGCGTGGGAGGATCATGCTATCCCCCCCCCCCCCCAAACAGGCTCCCCGACCGACCAGAGGAGGCGCTAGTGCAGCGACCAGGACACACACCCACATCCGGCTTCCCACCCGCAGACACGGCCAATTGTGTCTGTAGGGGCGCCCGACCGAGCCGGAGGTAACACGGGGATTCGAACCAGCGATCCCCGTGCTGGTAGGCAACGGAATAAACCGCCACGCCACCCGGACGCCCAAAATCCCAATACAGAAAAAGAAGAATAAATACGTCACCATGCTGGTTTTTCTCAGTGTTGTTCAGCCTTGTTTCGACAAAGAGAAAACCCCTAATGTACGCTCGTGGGGTGGTGAGGCAAATGAATATTTTAAGCTACGGTGCTGAACGTGTTGCAGCCCTGTCATTTTTCTTTTACCTGCTGACTGCTGTGGCGATAATAATACGATACAACGGTATTTGAGCAATCAGTCCCAGACATCCTTTTAAAGTGCACCAGAGGCTCCAGTGCTTTTGCACCGGCACCTTCTCTACCCCCAAAGAAATAAATGGTTTCTAACCCACTGTTAAAACTAAACCCAGAAGCTAACGACTGGCCTCCGGTTACAGCGATTGACGAATTTATTAGCTGTTAGCTGAGGTCTTTTACAAGCTTGTCTTTCTATATCTTCCTGGTTAGCACTGTGGCCTCACAGCAAGAAGGTCCTGGGTTCGAACCCCAGGCCGTCCCAGGTCCTTTCTGTGTGGAGTTTGCATGTTCTCCCCGTGTCTGCGTGGGTTTCCTCCCACCATCAAAAAGACATGCATGTTAGGGTTAATACTCCTGCCTGTGCCCCTGAGCAAGGCAGTGGAACGAAGAACTGGAGTCGGTCCCCGGGCGCTGCGGCTGCCCACTGCTCCTGTACAATAGGATGGGTTAGATGCAGAGAACATAACCTATACAATGACAAGATAAAGTGGCTTTCTTCTTCTTCTTTCTCTCTTCTCAGTCTCATGGCTACCTCCCTGGTCCTTCTCAGAGCTGAAGATGTAAACGTGTGCTTGTGTTATTTTCACCAGCAACATTTAAAACGAGCAACCGCAAAAGTGAAATGATTTGGATATGATTTAGATACGCCAGCTGCAGAAAGCACCAGAAAGGACATTTGTTTGCAGGCAAATAGCGAGGGTTTCAGCTTTAAATGCACCCAACAAAGTAATTATGTAAACATACACAAGCTCGGTAACTACATGGGAATACCTGGAATTTTGCAAGTGAGACAGTTTGAGATGCCCCCACAAATAGAAACCGCCTAAGAAGCTGATGGCGAGCGGAAAGTGCAGCGCCGCTGCTGTGTTTGGGAGCCAGTTGTCGGATCAGACTCCATTGTTTGAATTATTTAGGGGCTATGCCGTTTCCCCCCTCTCCCTTTTAATTGCACGTGGCATTTTCATGAGGTGTCCCTCTGCATTGCCAGTTATTTCTAGCATGCACACCGAATTTTAGAGGCTGAGTGTGCAACTGTCAACATGCTGTTAGCACTTCGACTACAACGAGTTAATTATATTTCCATCCGCATATGTTATGTGACAGAAGGCAAGGTTGTGTTCTTCTGGGTCAGGGTGTATTTGAGGCAGTCAAGCTGTGGTTGCAGACTGCGGACTGGTGTTGAAGTGACGGTTATTAACAGAGCTGTTGTTTCAAGCTACATTAGAGTAAAGTAGATTAACGGCACAACAGTTAATAACGCCGGGCGGTTGTTGAATATCTAAAAAGATTCAGTCAGCTCAAAATCATGTCCAATCTTGATGTATTTCAGTCGTTAACTATGGCAAATTTGTGCGTACACACCCACGGGATTTTTTAGCCGTGAAGTTTGTCTCGGGGACCAGTGTAGAACCTGGATAACCCCTGAATTTAGACACTGATTGGCTAACACTGATGTCTTTGCAGGCCTGGGTGATGCTCGTTGCGGGAGGTGGACAGTAGGTGTTAGGAGGAAGGAATTACAAATAACCATCATGCTTTGCTGCTGTCCGTCAGACAATCTTGAGGGCTAAAATATTCCATGGGTGTGTAAGAACAGATTTGCCCATAGTAACGGTTGGTACACGAGGCCCCATGGTGCTGTGGAAATATGACCAAAGCCCCCTGAGAAACTCTCCTCCTTGTTTCTCAACAAACAGGTAAACCATTCCACAAAACCAATCAGCATCGGGTAATGATGACATCATCCAGTACTCTGGATTTCATTGGACAGCCAATGAATTGGCATCATGGGTCCGTCAACTTTATGCGAGCTAGCGAGCTACCAGTAAAGAGTGTTGTGAATTCAACTTCCTGAGAAATGGCGCTGAAACAGTTATAACAAATCAAATGATACTTCTGAAGATGGAGAAAAAAAAGGTACACCTTTCTGACTGAAGTAAATGCGTTAGACTGGTTTTCAGTTCTGGGTATCTAATGTTTGATCGTTTCTTAGCTCACTGTCATTTTTTTTTCTTGTCCATAGGCTCAGTGGTTGTATCAGGGAGGGCCTCCAACGTAGCGGTTTGCCAAATCATTATGGTGGATTGACAAGACCGCCGTCGGTGCCGTGCCCTCACAGGGTACCGACGGAAATGATCAAATCCGCTGTGGCGACCCCTGGGAAACGGGGGACAAGCCGAAAGAAGAAGAATAAGAAGAAAAGGTAACACAAGGTTAACAGCAGCGATCAATTGTGAGTTCATATTTTCACAATATGATTTAAACAAACTCTTTGGTGCGAGTTCAACATATAACTTGACACAAAGTGGTTCCTATATTCATGTCACAATGTCTGTGTATATATATATATATATATATATATATATAAAATCACTCACTTCTATTGGACTTGAGGCATGGGTGAGTAGATGAGGACAAAAATTCAAACCATAATAAGGAAAGAGACAGGAAGGTGGGGGTCCATTTTATGTGCACAACTTCTGATGTTATTTCTTATCCTTCAGTCCCCCACCCCCGTCCCCACTTATACATCAAAATAACAGGCACTCTGCCTAAAAGTAGCGGGAGGCTGACTCGTACTCTCATACTCTGCCCAAAAAAACATGGAATATATGAAAGACAAATGCATATCTGGCTGTGTTGCTTAGATCTGTGTAAGAGTACTGCCTCTGATATACGTGTCTTCAAAGGGCCTGCTCCACACTCAGAGAAAGTCGGTATTTTGACTGGATTTTCTTACTCTGCCAACTACACAACCTCTGCCAGTGTACAGACAAGCATGTTTCACCTGGGGATGGATCCTGCACAGGCACCACATCTCCACACGCGCTGTGCCGTGGCTGACTGAAGAACAGCCCCATGATTCTAAAACATGGCTCCTCTGTGGCCGTAGTCCCTGTGGGATTATGGTGGTGCTTTCTGCTGTTCAAGCCTTATTTACTGTGTTCACTCTAACCAGTCCTTATTTAGAGGTGAAGCGCCTCATGAACCTGGCTTCTAACCCACTCACTCACAAACTGACACTCAGTCTCACGTTTAGCTGTACCACCTTTGTAGATGTGTGTGTGTGTTGGGGGGGGGGGCGTCAACTCTAAAATGTTGTGTGAGCCAGTGCATCTTAAAATGTAAGATGTTGTGAGACGTTAATTTTTTTTTCTTTTGCTTTTATTAACATTATAATCCTCATTGCTAAGAAAAATTCATCCATCCGCTTATCCCAACCAGGGTCATGGGATGCTGGAGCCTATCCCAGCAGTCATTGGGCGGCAGGCGGGGAGGCACCCTGGACAGGCCGCCAGACCATCACAGGGCCGCTGAGAAAAATGAAAAAAAAAAATTCTGCCCCTCCATCACTATTCTCTCTTATGCCGGGCTCAGACTACACGATTCCTACCATGTCAGAATTTTTTGTATTTTCTTCCTTTTTTTCTGGACCCCCCCCCCTTTTCTCCCCAGTTGTACTTGGCCAATTACCACACTTTCATCACCAGGGGGACGTAGCGCGTGCGAGAATCACGCTATTCCCCCCCCAGAACAGGTGCCCCGACTGACCAGAGGAGACGCTAGTGCAGCGACCAGGACACATACCCACATCCGGCTTCCCACCCGCAGACACGGCCAATGTGTCTGCAGGGACGCCCGACCGAGCCGGAGGTAACGCGGGGATTCGAACCGACGATCCCTGTGTTGGTAGACAACGGAATAGACCACTACGCTACCCGGACGCCCCATTTTTTTGTATTTTCCTGCCTAGTCTGAAATCTCCTATGACGTTTTCCTTGATGTTGTCCAATAGGATGATCCTCTAGTAACCGAGAGAAGAAGAAGAAGAATTAGAAGAAGAAGAAGAAGAACCAATAGGATGACAGAGTGCTCTCTGGCGCGCATGTGTAAACATGGCGAAGAGAAAGCGACGCTGCCGTCGCTGTCGGGTGGAACGACGAAACCGAGGACAGGGTCGTTGAGCAGTGGCAGCAACACCCCTGTCTTTTTGACGTTTCCTCGAGGGAGAACCGCGACAGTCCAAAGAGAGAAATGCTGGCGAGAAAATGGCGGAGGGACTTCAGCACCCCGGTGAGTAGCCGGTTAAGCTATGCTAGGTTAGCATTCCCCAGTAGCGCTGGCCGCAGTAGCGTCGGCAAGTCGTTTTTCTTCCCTTTTCGTTCCGAACACCACCACCACCACCACCCGCGTCACACGTAGCGTTTTGACAATTTCTTGACCCTCCTCCCCGACGACCTTTGAACTCGCGCGAGATCGTGGTGATTGGTCGGGGTCATACTTGTAGCGTTGCCGGTAGACAGGTGTCAACACGTGGCAGGAATTTATGGCGGTGGTACCCCAACCTTGCTCCTGGAGAGCAACCATCAACCCTAATTTAACACACCTAATTCTACTAATTAGCTACTGACCAAGATCTTGATTAATTGAACCGGGTGTTAAATCAGGGTTGGAGTGAAAACCGGCAGGAGGGTAGCTCTCCAGGAGCAGGGGCTGGGCACCACTGATTCATGGCATTATGATTGCCTGATCTGACACGGTGACCTTGTTGAAAGACAAAAATCTAGTGTGGTCTGATCCCGGCTCTAGCCTCTCCCCTTGTACTCTATCACTTGGCCATGCCCATGCGGTTTCATTGGAGGTAGGGTTTCACAGAAACGCCATCGACAGAGATGTAAGTAAAACGTCCTCTGTCACCCTCAATATGTTCAAACAAATCAGTCTTTTAGGACTGACCTTTAGATTGAATTTTAGCTCTGTTGGACCGCTGCAGAAGGGTCTATTTTACAATGTTCATGTGGAGCGTCCAGTTACAATATGATGTTCATAATGTGTAACGTTAGCTACTCAAGTGAAAATGTGCAGTCAATACTAGACCTACTTCCAATTACAAACTCGAGACAATGACCCCCAACAAAGTCACACAGCAGCAGTGCTTCCTATCTATGGCACTGCGTCCTTGTTTATTGTTTACAAGGCACTTTGGTTTACAGTATCTTTGAAGTGAATATACAAATTGTTTTTTGAGTATCGTAATATTGGAATTACTTTTCTTATCCCTATCATCGTTGTGATTCTGTTGTCATGGACCGGATTTTACCCAAGTTTCTCTTGCACTGTTTGTATCCCCCCCCCCTCCATTGCTCAGGTTGTAATGAACACTTTCACTCCTTCCACCCACCTCGCAGTTATTCGGTTCAAACGCCCTTTCATATGGGTGAGGATGAAATACAGAATGATGTCACACTTTACATCACGCTGT
The DNA here is from genome assembly GCF_029633865.1 of Lampris incognitus. Taxonomy (NCBI): domain Eukaryota; kingdom Metazoa; phylum Chordata; class Actinopteri; order Lampriformes; family Lampridae; genus Lampris; species Lampris incognitus. The sequence continues at coordinate 7,641,460 of NC_079213.1, forward strand.
CTTTCGAAGGATTGCTGCAAAAGATTGAATTTCATTTGAGTCCATGTCAAACAGAAACAGGCTATTATTTGATTTCGAGGCTTATTTTAAATTGTGATGCTGCTGTTGCAGTGTGGGCGTTCCGCTGGGGTTACATCAATTTAAATGGTCATTATGAGAGAAACTTCTACGAGAGAAAAATGCTGAAAATGGCAATTTATTTCAAATTTTGCCTCAACTGACAAATCTGTGGGCCTGCTTGTATTATTTACACTGGAAAGGAGAACGACAGTAATTATAGCCCTCGGAAATACTAGTGTTGGAATGAGTCGAGCTCTATAAGTGTATTTAGACTGAAAACTTTATAATCGCCCCGGGTCAAAATGTATCCAATCTTAGTACATTCAGTATAATCTTGTTCTAAAATATTACAAGACTTGAATGTTACAGAGAGCCCTGGAATACAATTAAAATGCAACTTTGATATACTAAAAGACTAGAGTTTGGGCATTTTGTAGAAAGGCAAAATCCTTATACAGGAGGAAAAAGTACTCTCCTATAAGATGGATTAGATATTGTCAAGAAAGTAATTATTGACTTATTACTAATTAAAGTAAACTGAACAATTCATTAGCAGTTTGTTAGTGCTTCTTGGACAAAATCCAATCTAGATTTGATTTCAGTAATAAACATTGTTTGCTTTAACAAACTGCAATGTCAGTGCGGAACTGAGTAGTTGTATACATAAATCTATTTTATCAGTTGACTCAGTTTAACCACCTGAACAAATATATGAACCACAAACTTTGATTTTTGCAGCACCAACAGAGGCCAAGAGGAGACGTTTCTTATGGGGTTTGTGGCGCTGCGGTGGCTGTTGACGTTTCAAGGTACAAAAGACAAACAAGGGCAAATGCCTTGACTGGAAAAGAACAGGCTGACATAGCCATTAGCACAAAGTTGAGTTGAACTGAGAAAATGTGAATAGTTTATTAGTTGATCTGATGTTTGCATCTGTGTGCTTGAGTGTGTTGGTATCTGTATGACTCATGAATTAATACTTCACTGCCAAACCAGGTTACATGTGTCACAGTGTGCTCAGACAGGACAACGGCAAATTGACTTCAGGGCACACACAACACAGAGAGACACAAAAGACAACTGTGGGGGCGTCCGGGTGGTATGGTGGTCTATTCTATTGCCTACCAACACGAGGATCGCCAGTTCAAATCCCTGTGTTACCTCTGGCTTAGTCGGACGTCCCTGCAGACTCAATTGGCCGTGTCTGCGGGTGGTAAGCCTGATGTGGGTATGTGTCCCGGTCGCTGCACTAGCGCCTCCTCTGGTCAGTCGGGGGGGGGGGGACTGGGGGTAATAGCGTGATCCTCCCATGCGCTATGTCCCTCTGGTGAAACTTCTCACTGTCAGGTGAAAAGAAGGGGCTGACGATTCCACATGTATCGGAGGAGGCATGTGGTAGTCTGCAGCCCTCCCCGGATCGGCAGAGGGGGTAGAGCAGTGACCGAGACAGCTTAGAAGAGTGGGGAATTTGGCTGGGTATAATTGGGGAGAAAAAGGAGGGGGAAGAAACAACTGTGAAGTATAACAGTGATGGAGCACAGGGACGTTGCACTGAAGAGCCTGCTGTCCGTGCACAATTGTGCAGAGCATAACTGTGCAGTTGACAAAGTGCTGATGTATAACTGAAGGGTCATTCAGTAGCTTAATAGTTTTGCTATAAGTGTGTGTGTGCTAGTGGTGACTGCCAACCAAAATTACTCCACAGTTAAGTGAGTGTATACACATACTTAAATATACAATTCTGGTTATTTATATAGGCATACCGTCACTTCAGGTTTTAAGCTTTAGCTTGTTTTTATGGACTTGAACCACAGAAAAACCTGACAGAAACCAGATTTTTTAAATGTATTTTTCATGCATGTACATACCATATTAACAAATTTTTGCACTCGTCTTCTCATTTCATATAGCCTGAATTGTGAGGTCCGTACTAAGTAACTGGGTTTTTGTTTACTGACACAATATAAAAATCCAGTTGACTCTAGTTGAATATAGGCAGATTGTTTTTAACAGGACTCAGGTTGCCTCCTGTTATTGTAAGGGAAATGTGATGCCATTATCACTGCAGTGGTTTCTGCAGGTGCCAAAGCTGCTGATGCCCAAATCTGCTGCCGATGCTTCGCTGCAAAGGTGTGACATGACACTTGTCAGATATGTCACCTTCAGCCCGCCACCAGTCTGAGGTTAATTTCTGCTTGGCCGCTCCACGCTTTTACCGACTGTCACTTGAGAGAGATGGTGTACCTTCTGTCAGAAAAATGGGCCACTTGAAACTTCAATGTCGTGCTCCACCAAATTTAGCTTTGCTGAGGACTTCATCATTGATTGCCACCTGGTTTGACTGGATGGCCACAATCGATGTTTGCATCACCAAAATAGAATTTCATCATCATAGACAATGTTGGTTAGCATTCTCTTGCTTAGCATCACTGTCCAATACTGATAGTTTATATTCTCCCCAACCTCAATGGGCGAAAAAGCAGCCCATACATGTTTACCAACTGGTTTGGCCACCCCCCCCCCCCCCCCCCAACTATTTCAACCCATTTTCTTTAATGCATGCTCAGTAATCCAGGTAAGGAAATCACAGAAAGTTGAAGCAGTTCATCTGAACACAGCATTTGTTGAGAGAAACTTTTCGTCACTCGTCTAAATGACTTCTTCAGTCTAAACTGACCCGGGGGGAAGCTAGGAGTACATCTATTGCCATCTTACAATGCTGTGATTGCAACTATTCCCCAATCCTCTGTGAATAGTACACATGGCCATTGTAACTCTAGTTAATGGTCACGGCAGTTTGCATATGAAACCGGTCGTTGGTTTCTGTCATTATGCCGCTGTATTGTTTATAAGGGTGGGATACCTGCAGTCAGCTGAGACTGAAGAGGTCACTTAGATGAGTGATGAAACGTTTCTGTCAGTAAATGTGGTATTCAGATGAACTGATTCCACTTTCTGATATTTCAACCCATTTTTAAATCCAAGATGTCACCCATAACATATTGTGCCCCCCCTTGATGTAAATATGAGCAAAAGGGGCTTTGAAAAAAATTCTTTATTGTTTATCCTCTTGATCTTTCGCTCAAAGTCAAACCTGTAATTGAAGCAAAACGATTGAAAGGAAATAACTTGAACCTGAGTTGAGATAAATTCTTATCATGAAGCAATTATTTTTCTGAAAAACGTGTGCCACAATTATTGGCACCCCATCATTTAATACTTTGTGCAGCCTCCCTTTGGCAAGGTAACTGACTTCTCCTATATTTCGTAATGAGGTTGGAGAACACATGGCAAGGGATCTGAGACCGTTCCTCCATACAGAATCTCTCCAGATCCTTCAGCTCATCCCACAGGTTTTCTGTGGGGTTTAAGTCAGAGGACCGGGATGGCCATGGCAAAACCTTGATTCTGTGGTCAGTGAACCATTTTTGTGGTGATTTCGAGGTGTGCTTTGGATCGTTGTGCTGCTGGTAGGTCCAACCACAGCCCGGTTTAAACCTCCTGGCAGTGGCAGTCAGGTTTTGATTTAATATCTGCTGATACTTGATGGAGTCCATGATACCTTGTATGCTAACAGAGTATCCGGGGCCTTTGGAAGAAAACAGCCCCACAACATCAAAGATCCACCACCATACTCTACAGTGGGGATGAGGTACTTTTCTGCGAAGCCATCTTTTGTTTACGCCAATCCCACCTCTGGTGTTTGTTGCCAAAAAGCTCTATGTTGGTCTCATCTCACCGGAGAACGCAGTCCCATTGAAAGTTCCAGTAACGTTTGGCAAAGTCTAGGCGCTTGATTTGTTGTTGGATAACAGCAGAGGGTTTTTTCCTGGCAACCCTCCCAAACAGCTTGTTGTTATGTAGGTGGTGTCTGATCGTAGTTTCGGAGAGTTTCTGACCCAAACACACAACTAATGTCTGCAATTGTCCAAGTGTGATCCTTGGCGATTCTTTGGCCACATGAACCATCCTCCTCACTCTGTGTGGGGTCAGTTTCAACACACGTCCTCTTCCAGGCAGATTCTGACATTGCAGTTATTTTAAACTTCTTAACTAGTGCCCTGAAAATGGAAATGGATCCGGGTAGGGCTGCAGACTATCATATGCCTCCTCAGATACATGTGGAGTCGCCAGCTGCTTCTTTTCACCTGACAGTGAGGAGTTTCACCAGGGGGACATAGCGCGTGGGAGGATCACGCTATTCCCCCCAGTTACCCCCCCCGAACAGGCGCCCCGACCGACTAGAGGAGATGCTAGTGCAGTGACCAGGACACATACCCACATCCGGCTTCCCACCTGCAGACACGGCCAGTTGCGTCTGTAGGGACGCCCGACCAAGCCGGAGGTAACACAGGGATTCAAACCGGCGATCCTCATGTTGGTAAGCAACGGAACAGACCACTATGCCAGCCAGACGCCCGGGGGCATTTTCATCCGTTAAGCTAATTTCTTATAGCCATTTGCTGATTTGTGCAGCTCCACAACCTTTTGTCGCACATCATTACTGTATTCTCAGGTCTTTCCCATAGTGATGGACGACTACGAGAATTCCGCCTGTGTCACCTCATATTTATACCCCAGTGAGACAGGAAGTCAGCGGTGACCACTTAAGTGCTCCTAATCACTCAGGTGAAGTTAAAAATAAAATAGGAATAGGAATATACTTCAATTAGATTTTAATCATTAGAATTTCTAGGGATGGCAATATGTGGCACACGTTTTTGACAATATTTTATAAGTATTTTTTTCTTTCAATCCTTTTACTTCAATTAAAGGTTAGATTTTGCTTAATATTTTGAGTGAAAGATCAAGAGGATAAATGGCAAAGACATTTTTCCACAGCCGCTTTTTCTCATATTTATCAAGGGTGCCGATATTAGTGGAGGGTAACTGTAGTTTTACTCTTCAGACCACAGAAAACTTGCAAGCAAATACTAATCTCTTTATAAGTCCTGTCAAATCAGGGGAGACACAACTTGATCTGCGTAACTAATTTGATTAAATAGCACATAGTACAGCTTTGGCCCAGTTGCACAATGTAAATTCCTACGGGGGGTAAAAGTTTATAAATTCAGGCCTTTCTCCTTCAGGGGTAGATTAAACTATATATAACACTGGTGGCTGCACTGGGGTTGCATGGCAAAGAGTTGTAAAAAAAAAAAGAGAAATGACAGCAGGGGAGTATTTTTCTTCTTGTTCTTTGTTTAAATGGTGAATCACCTACTCACCGGGACATTATCACCACCATCTGTGCATGAAATGCTCTTAACTTAAAATCATGGTTATCGGCCACGTAGGTTTGCGCATACTTGGAATTTGACTCCGGTTTCGGGGCTGTCTCAGTGTACTTAACATAGAATATCAACACTGCAACACAACAATCTTCACATATATACATAAGGGTTGACTATATACAGGTGAAATAAGAAGCGATGAAGTGCAACGGTGCAGAGAATATAGATGACTTTTATGAAAGCATTATGAGGGAACGTCTGATTTGAGGTCCCAAGTTCTAAATCACATTTATTCTCCAGATTTTGTTGAGGCATCCATCTTTCTTGAGGGTATTGCAGATCATCAAATATGACATTTTCTATTGTTTCCTTTCAGTGGCAACGAACACACCCTCCTGTGTGATGTTTCTTTATTAACTGTAGTCAATCGTTCAGTTGTGTGTGACATATTCTCATTCTTCCCCATTGCTTCGTTTTACAGTGCAGCGTCAGTGCACTACTCTGTAGCCTTGCACAACATGCATGGTAAACGTCTGTGCTGATTGCATAGGAAAGGGAATAGTGTTCATTCATTCATTCATCTTCACCAGGGTCGGGTCACGGTATAATAATGTATTATATATTAGCGAATAATGTAATAATAATGGGGAATAATGTGCTGTATGGTAAGAGCCTGGTAATACCATGGAAGCAGACAAGGCTTCCTTTTGCAGTACTTTTCAGTTTACTCACTGAGAAAATTGTAAAAGCATCTGCAAGAACGTGCCCATTATTTAAGTAGACATACCATGACACGAGAGGAAAACTTGCTGCGGAGGTTTTACCGGGTAATTATTGATGTAATTTTTTCAATTTGAATAAAAACCATTCCATCGTTTCTAAGGAAACTCTAATAAACCCTTTATAAATGGGTGCAGCCATGAACAGTAAGTAGCGTAACAGTGTAACGACCACAGATGTGTAGGCTCGCTAACCCTTGGCTAACGGGTCGGACCCTTTAGTTGACTGGTTAGCGCAGTCGCCCATGGTGCGGGGGTTCGATTCCCGGCTGCCCCCTGAATTTTCTCGCTACCTTGGTGGCAGCCGGGAATCGAACCTGGGTTCCCCGCACCACGGGCGACTGCTCTAACCAGTCAACTAAAGGGTCCGACCCATTAGCCAAGGGCCAGCGAGTCTACACATCCGTGGCCGTTACTATGTAAGAAAAAGTGTCACATTGTAAGGGATTAGAAAGTACCATCATAATTTCTAGATAGAACCTAGTTAAGCTTGAGCTGTTGCCAACATAAACCTTGGATAACTGCAGTTGTAACTTGAACTGACAGGTGATAAGAGGAGGCGTTTCTACGATTTGGTTGCCTACTTTCCCAGGAAGTGCACAATTATATCTGAGTTACTACCAACCAGAACCACTCACAACTGCACGGTGCATGAGTTGATGGGTAATAGTGGAGGTTTTTGTTAGTATTTCAGTTGTAGTTTCTCTGTATTTACCTATTTATTTACAGTGGTAATTACCCAATAATATACTTTATTTTTCATTTTCTAGCCCCACTTCTTTCTGTAAGTGGGGAAGGTTTGTCTGGTACTGGACTCCATTTAAAGATCGAGTGAACGTGTGGAGCGATTGATTAATGGAGAACAGGTGACGGTCGATGTAGGCGGGGAAACTAGGTCAAGAAATAGTTTTTCAAATGCTTAATTTTCCCTTTATGGGCGTCCGGTTGGCGTGGCGGTCTATTCCGTTGCCTACCAACACAGGGCTCGCTGGTTTGAAATCCCTGTGTTACCTCCGGCTTGGTCGGGCGCCCCTACAGACACAATTAATTGGCTGTGTCTGCGGGTGGGAAGCCGGATGTGGGTGTGTGTCCTGATCGATGCACTAGCGCCTGCTCTGGTCGGTTTGGGCGCCTGTCCGGGGGGGAGGGGGAACTTGGGGGAACAGCGTGATCCTCCCACGCGCTACGGCCCCCTGGTGAAACTCCTCACTGTCAGGTGAAAAGAAGCGACTGGTGACTCCACATGTATGGGAGGAGGCATGTGGTAGTCTGCAGCCCTCCCCGGATCAGCAGAGGGGGTGGAGCAGCAACCGGGACGGCTCAGAAGAGTGGGGTAACTGGCCAAGTACAACTGGGGAGAAGAATTCTCCCTTTATTTGCATTCGGTGTTCTGAGCAAATATCACACCGTCACAGCCCAGGATGGCTGATGAGCAAGATGTTATTTGGTTTTCATTCATTTTATTTCCATGAAAATGGAAGAAGATACAACTCAAAATTGTCTCGCAATGTCTGGGTATTTCGGTTTTTTTTAAAATAAATTTATTTGTAGTTTTTCCCCTTATCCCAGCCGATTAACCCAATGGCACATGGCTGGAACTCTTGTGGAATAACTCCCCTGGCTCACGTTTCCACAGGAAGGAGATAGTCGTAACACCAGCGTCCTTCAAACTCGTGTTGGCTGCTCTCGCTATTTTACACGCTGAAGCCTCGCATGGATTGCATCACCTTCAGGCCGCGAAGGAGGCGTAGGGAGAATGCTTTCAGTTGCTTGGCTGCAGGCGCCCGGATGGGCCTGAGGGGTCGCTGGAGAACGACGAGTCCCCGAACCCTACACCCACTATTCCTCGGGTAAGGGTGGCCTAATGAATGCCTTACCCCGTGGACACTCTGGCCGTGACCGGTTACGGCGAGTCTTTTTTTTTCTTCTTTAAATGGAGCGCCAACAGAAGGGATCAGCGTTCTGGTATCCATGAATGGAGAGATGTTTGGAGGACATCTCGCCGTCTCTCATCGGTCTTCTCTGTATTAAATCCTCCCTCTCACATCTTCCTCGTCTGTTTGCCTCATCGTGTTTGTCTTTAAATAGAAAGGAGAAGGAAAATCTCAGCTCTTGTCGCGGATTTCTTTTCTCGGCAGAGAAATCTTCTCAGGGTACAGAGGCTCCGACCCTTGACTTCCTCGCCGTGGGACACGGGTGACGGCTGGTTATTTAGGACGCAAAACGCTCGGGATAATTGTGTCAGCCTGAAACTTGCAAGGCGTAGATTTTGACGTCCATAACGTTCGGGGGCGATTGAAGAAGGGTTTACAGCCTGCCGAAGAGGATCAAGAGGGACCATGTCATCCCATTGTGGGGCTGAAGCTCCGCCCTGAGTTAAATGGTTCAACGCCTCATAGGGGAAAGTGACCAGATGGCCCCCCCTCTTTTTTTTTCTCCCCAATTGTATCTGGCCAATTGACAGTGAGAAGTTTCACCAGGGGGATGTAGCATGTGGGAGGATCACGTTGTACCCCTCAGTTCCCCCTCTCTCTCGAACAGGTGCCCCGGCCGACCAGAGGAGGCGCTAGTGCAGCGACCAGGACACATACCCACATCCAGCTTCCCACCAGCAGAGACGGCCAGTTGTGTCTGTAGGGACACATAGGTAACACGGGGATTCGAACCGGCGAGCCCCGTGTTGGTAGGCAACGGAATAGGCCGCCACGCCACCCGGATGCCCAGCGATCGGGTGTTCATCACTTACAATACACCGGCTCACAAGCGCTGATCCCAAACACAAGAGGTCAAAGGTCAAAGGGGAACGCTCTCAAAATTCAGTTTGTGGCACCGTTTGTTCATCATGACACAGAGTGCCGGGTCACGTGGCGTTTGTGTTTCAGCACCGCCCGGCCCATTAATGTGCTGCATTACGTCTGACTTATCGTTTGTGAGACGCCGATCCAGTCCCAGATGACACGACGGGAACCGGGTGTGGGAATGTCCGTACAGTAACCGACACATCTTAATCATTCATGAATCTGTGATGGATGATGATGTAATTATTGTTTTGCTTTACACGAAGCCGGCGACCCGTTTCTGTGTTGTGATTTACAACAAGCGGGCTGAACTTTCCTCCTCCCTCTTAGAAATGACACACTTGACTGAATGCACCATATGGGATGTTGTGGAGCGCATAAATGCAGTGTTAATGGCAGAGGATTTGTTAGCGCTGCCATAAGTATGCAGTCTTTTCCACGTCACTTTTAACTGGCTCGTACAGGAAGTGTCTCCTGTTGCGTCTCAATGGATGAAATGTGCCCAAGTCCCGTGCATCCATTATCCGAACCGCTCATCCTGCTCTCAGGGTCGCGGGGATGCTGGAGCCTATCCCAGCAGTCATTGGGCGGCAGGCGGGGAGACACCCTGGACAGGCCGCCAGGCCATCACACAGGGCCCACACACAAACACACACACCTAGGCACAATTTAGTACAGCCGATTCACCTGACCTACATGTCTTTGGACTGTGGGAGGAAACTGGAGCACCCGGAGGAAACCCACGCAGCCACGGGGAGAACATGCAAACTCCACACAGAGGACGACCCGGGACGACCGCCAAGGTTGGACTACTCTGGGGCTCGAACCCAGGACCTTCTTGCCGTGAGGCGACCGCGCTAACCACTGCACCACCATGCTGCCGCACATGAAGTCGACATTAATTAAATGATTGAAGCTTTGAGGTTAAAGTCTTTCTGCCAGAGCGAAAACACAAACCAGATGCAAGGGAGGGAACCGATGCACTCATCCGTTCATCCGTCCATCCATCCCTTCGTGCCTTCATAGGCTCACAACAGCACGGCAAGCAGGGCGCCGTCCTGGATAGGTTAACAGTCCCTCTCGGATGCAATTGATTTTGAATTCTCAGCCATGTACGTTGACCTTTATGTCTGCTGTGGGTATGATTGGATTTACTGAACATATAGGAAAAAAATAATCGAGGTTTGTGTCACTCCAGCCGTACAAAAACATTTACATCATTTTTACCGTATGACACGCAAATAAGCCTTGCTGACTCTTCCTGAGTCTCTGGCGCGTTCGAGGCAACGGCTTATCCGCAGACAATCCGAATCAGAAAAGCTGTTGCAGTTGCTCGTGTTATCGGTTTCTCGCGGGTAAGGACTACGTTTGCACTATAGATGAATGTAGAAGATAAGCTGGATGTGGTCAAAATGACAGTGAAATCTGCCAAGTCTATATAATTAAGTAATTTGGCGTATTGTGACTCTGTCATGCACATGGTTCATAAAGATTCAGCAACTACTGACATGAACCAGACATGTAAACCATGACATGACCTGTACCCCCTCATAACCATGCTGCGGGAGGACACTAGTCAAGTGTTGCCTAGATAAGTCTGTTTGTGTAATCTCTGAATATTCAAAGACGGGGGTGTCCAGGTAGCATAGTGGTCTATTCCAGGGGTCCCCAATTACTTTTCATAGTGGGCCACTTTTAGGGCCACTTTTAAAACCACGGGCCACTCAACCTCCAGCAGCATGTTGTTCGTTAGTTTTGGTGTCGATACGTTGCAGGTATTATAATTTAAACAGAGATTTTTCATCTATTTTTCGATATATCACTAGTCTTACTTTTACTAAGAAATTTAAAAAAAAATTTTTGGTAGGGAAATAAAAAAAATTCTTCCTTCTGGCATTTCTCGCGGACCATAAATCAACTCGTCACGGGCCGGACGTGGCCCGCGGGCCGCCTATTGGGGACCCCTGGTCTATTCCATTGCCTACCAACATGGGGCTCGCCGGTTCGAATCCCCACGTTACCTCCGGCTTGGTCGGGCGTCCCTACAGACACAATTGGCAAACTTGTGCACCGTATTTGCATAAAGACGACACAATCAAACTAAGAACTTACTTGAATCAGTGGGTTATTTGTTGTCTTTCTTTGTAACTTTGTACGTATACGGGTGAATTGTGTTTTATTGTAGCCTGTGTGATGGCACAGGAAGACTTGTCCTGCTGTTTGTCTTCCTTGTAAGAGGACCACAATGGAAATAAGTTGTCTTTTAACTTGTGTTGGCCTCGAAATTTTCCATGACGATGTATTTGTCACCGTGTATGACATTTTTATATATATATATATATATATGTGTGTGTGTGTGTGTGTGTGTGTCTTTCGATATGTTAAATGAAATCAAGTGTGCTGATATTTTGTGTAAGGTGTGTTTGCAGTGTGAGACAGCGGTGCAGTCAGCAGCACCACCTCAGTACCACCTCAGGTGTCAGGAAGTCAGGCCAACATGAATAGCATCAGGACTGTGGCTTTTAACACAATGGCAGCCAAGGCGTTTCCATAATGAATTATAGTCCCATCATGCCGAACCACTGTACCTTTTTTTTTTTTTTACAAGATTTGGGAGGATTATCCTCTCCAGCATCCCTGCCTGGACCAGCTGAGACCACAACACCTGAACAAGGCCGCGTTTTTATCCCTCCCAGATCTTCGTGGTCAACCCGTGCCCTCTGGTTCTGACAGTTGAACCAGGAGCATTTTTAACTGCATGCGTCTGAATCAGGTTGCAACCCGTCCCGTAAAGTACACAATCGTCCCGTGGCTGGAAAATAAACAGCGCGCCCCGTTTTGAACTGACTCGGGTGAGTTGAGCATGTTTGAGAGTAAATTCAGTGCAGGTGTACGGGGGGAGGAAAGACACGGGTCCCACTGGTCGGGACTCACCTCTTCACACTTCATCTGTGATATATGTGATTTATGATGTTTGTTTTTCTTCCCCTTTTGTGTCTGTCCAAGTGGGAGAGCACTGGTCTTGTTTCACCCCCTTTATTGTAAAGCCACTTTGAGTATTAGAAAAGCGCTATGTAAGTTTAATTTATTATTATTATTATTAAAACTGGGCGATTATGGTCAGATTTAATGAAAAGGAAGGAAGGAAGCCATCTTTGTCTCACTCCAGGCTTTCTGCTCTCTCTCTCTCTCTCTCTCTCTCTCTCTTTGTCTCGCCATGATTTCATGGCACATTTTGTCAGCAACACATTCTGATTGGAAGGTGACTTACTGCCCTGACTAATGGCGATAACAATAATAACATTAATACTTCGTCACCGTGTCATTTTTAAAGTCACTTCTTCTTTGTAGGCCTACAACACATTTAAGTAGAATCAGTATAATCATGGAATGGTAGATGGACTTCATTTTTATACAGCGCTTTTCCCGTCTACCAGCCACTCAGAGTGCTTTACAGTGTTTGCGTCACATCCATCCATTCACACACTGACGGTGGAGGCTGCCATGCAAGGCACCAACCTGCTCGTCAGGAGCAGTTCGAGGGTTCAGTGTCTTGCTTGAGGACACTCCCGACACGCTCTCTGGAGGAGCCGGGGATCGAGCCGGTGACCTTGCGATTACTAGACGACCCGCTCCACTTCCTGAGCCGTGCCGCCCCATCAGTAAATTAACGGGAATCTATGCAAGAAAAACAACTAATTACCCCCCGTATCTGTTTGTGTTTTCAGATGGAGCTCTGTGTTGTGGTCCTCCTGAATATTTAGGTTTTTTTTTTTTAGGAACACAGTTCCCATGCAGAATAGTGCCTGTCATTGACAGGCTAGGGTCAGGGGATAGGATTGGGCGTATTTCATGTTTTTAATTTGTCGGTCCGAATTTAAAACATATTGACAAGATGGCTTGATACATCCAGAGATGATGTAACAGTTTGCAACCCCCGCCCCCCCGCCATCCGATCCATACTGTTGTTAGATTAAATCCTCCCAAAGCCTTCTCGCCCGTGTCTGCTCCGCTGTCCTCCTCCTCCTCTCACCTTTCCGATATGGCCAGTAAAGTAAAAGGTACCCGAGCAGTTGGACTGATCGATGACGAGGCTAAACTCGTTGTAGTAAACAACTCTGAATTTAGAAAAAAAATGAAATAAAGAAGTGAAACGAGAGCGAGGCCTGCGCTTGCACACCAAATCCCTCGTCTACCACATCTCGTGGAAAACACCGGAGGCACGTCAGCCGGAGCTGCAAAAGCATCGCTTGATTTAAGTTAAAAAAAATAAATAAATTGGGCTGTCTTGCCGACAGACGGCAGCGATTTAAAGAAGAAGAGCTGGTGTGAAACGGAACATCAGCTTCTCTCCACTCGCTGTGAAGGAAACCGAATTCAGCCTCAACATCTTGCAGGGCGACGTTGCGTTCCTCTAGTCCTCTTCTGGACGCGCATCACATTTCATTATCTGTCTGTTTTTAGACTTGTTCTGGGCTGGTCTCATCCCTGGAATGATAAAAGGTTTACAGCAACAGAAATACCACCCTGGGGAAATTAGGCCGGCTATCGGGGAGGAATTGAGCGTGTGCGAGATTATTCTGATCCCGCCGCCGCCGAAATGATGAGCGCCCTGAGTGAGGATCCGCTGCCAATCAAAATGCCACATGCCACGAAAAATCCAGTTCCTTTCTAATTGGCCGACAAACCGGGGGAGCCGTCTGCGTTCTCCATCATGCTCGCAAATGGCCGTCCTGTCCGTGGGCAGAGCAGCGGCACGGACCCAATTATTTGAGGCTGTCACATCGTCCGCTGGGTCACCCCCCCCCCCCCCGCCGCCAACACCACCACCACCACCACCACCAACTAACTACCCCAACCACCCCCCCAAAATACTCCACCAACATGTAATCTTGTCGACTTGCCATAATTGATCTTCCTCGGTCAACCATTTGATTACAAAACAACGCCCTTAATTAGACAGGAGAAGAAGAATTTGACCCATGCCTCAAAATAGTCGCAACAAACCAACTTCACAGTCGCTAGCGGCTGTGATATTTAAAGGAGTAGTTCAAAACTTCTCAAGTCTATCTCTGTTTCATACTCATGTAGTACATAGGTAGGTTTCATTTTATTATTATTTTTTTTTAATTTATTTCTGATTTTTCCCTTTTTTTCTCCCAATTTAGTGGCCAATTGATCCCTATTTTAATTCAAACACCCACCCTCGTATTGCATGCGTTCGCCAACTGCATCTCTCCGGCCGGCAGTCTCGAAGGAAAGCGCCTCCCCACTTTCGTGACAAGGCGAATCCAAGCCGAACCACTGTTTTTCTGACACACACAGAGTAGTATTCACGTGACGAACACAAGCCGACTCCGCCCCCCTCCCCAAGACAGCGTTGCCAATGATTGCTGCTTCCTCGAGTCCGGCCATAGTCGGATCTGACGAGACCGGGGCGCGAACCCCAGTCCCCAGTGGGCAACTGCATCGACACCAAGCCGATGCTTAGACCGCTACGCCACCGCGGACGTCGGTTTCATTTTAACAGTCATCCTTGTCTTCATACTGGACACACAACTCCAGCTCATCATCTACAGCTCAACGTAATCAGTGGGAGGGGGAATTCGCAATCCTCGTTCAGTGTAAACCCAACAACAACACTCCACGGTTCAGACAAAGCTAACATGATGCCACAGCAGTCACATCATATCTAATTCAGGCGGTCATTGTAAAAAAAATACATTCTTTTTATCATCATTTCCTACTGGGTTACTTCCTGAAACACCACATTCGAGCGATTGTCAGCAGTCATGCAAGAGGAAATTTAGCAAAAAAAAAAAAAAAACATGTTGATTTTTTAAAATGACCGCTGGAATTCACCATGATAGACTGTTGTAGCATCATGGTTGCACTGAAAAAGGGTTTTGGATTTTTTTTTTCTTCAGTTAAACTGCATTAAAGTATAGGTTGTAAATTGCATCTACTTGTCCAGCATAGAGAAATAGATGGATGACAGTGAAAATGTAATCTAGCTGTATATATATATATGTATATATGTATATATATATATATATATATATATATACTACGTAAGTGGAGAAAAGTTTTCATGTTTTACTGTAGATGCGATGGGATGAAGGCTTAAAAATAAATACCAAAACGCAATTTTTAGCATTATCGTGATGTTTGAAAAACGGCAGTACGCATCGAATGAGCTCTAAAATGCTGTCCTATTGAATCGGGAGTTACTTGCCAATTCTCGGCCCATTAAAATGAGACCCATTCATGCGTTCATCCTTTATTTAACAGCACTACATAATCGGCGTCCATTACAGGAGTCACCGTTCATGTATTCATACGCCGCCTGTCCCACATACATCCTTTGTGTGTTTATACCCATCTGTACGCTCATAGAGTACGGATGGAAACTAAAACCCACTGTGGTGACCCCTGAGAAACAGGGAACAAGCCGAAAGAAGAAGAGTGTAATGGTGTATACAGTGGCTGCCGTTCTAGAAATCCTCCACGTATTGATCCTATATGTATTCTTTATTGGTGCCGAATATAATGGATGCCATTATAGGGGTCACTTTCCATGCTTCTGTCCATCCTAATATGTAACTGTATTTCATCTACCCTGATGTACTGCAGACAGTCCTTGTATGTACGTGTACAGTACAGGTACGTGAATGGATACTGCTGTCAGTGAGGTGTCTGTCATTCAAAAACCGAGTGTCGCTTCACTTTTTACCTGACCAGCTCCAGTAATTAGCTGATAGCAGTTAACGAGTAATTTCTGACAGCAGCGCTTACCGTTCTTAATAGTTAGAGCTGTAAATTCCTGTTTCATCTTGTTTCCAGTTTTGGAGAACGACTACGGTTCAAAACCCTTCAGACAGGTGTTGAAATTTAGCTAGCGGCTGAATTTCATTTGAGAGAGAAGATTTGGAGAGCATTAGCATTAGACTGGATTGGCTTCAGTAAAGGACATGTACACGGGTTCAATTCCGCAGAACAAGTTGAGATGCACATTAGTGAGCACGGTTATATGGTGCAAGCTTATTGTAGTAACGGTTGGCTCTTAACTCTATGAACAACAGTCAGGGTGTTTACATGCACAGTTAAGTCGAGCTACGGTGGTTCTAGCTCGATTAGGCCGTGTAATTGGACTACTGTCGTTGTACCAGTATACAAGAACTGGGGGAGAATTGATTTATTGACGGAAGTATGTCCGACCCCAGTACAGTAGGTGGCGATATGCCCCCTTCCAGCTGGTTGCTGTTGGACCTTCGGAAGAACTGTCACGTACCAAACAATTCCGCGTTCTCCTTCCGTCCATGTACTTTGGGATATTCAACTCCTTTAGCTGACACAACATAAAGTTTGTCTCCTCGTCTGAGGAGTGGTTCTCGCTCTAGCACTCGCCATGTTGATACTACGCTGTTCGACTTCCGGGTGAAAGACCGCCGCGGGAACTATTGATCATGCGCAGAACGCCTAGGCCAGTTCGGGGCCGATTGAAGCGTATACATGCCGGAGTAAATCAATCCCCAACCGCGTTATCTAGGTGTGTTAGTCCGACTTTGAGAAATTCGATTTAGTAAGTCCAGTTTTAGTCGGACTAACAGAATAAATCGACTTTTCTAACATCATGTCAATGTACTGAGTCTTCCGTGTTTCTTGTAACCCCCCACCAGGTAAGGCATTACTAACACGGGGCTGTGAATACTAGAGAGGATGAAAAAATCAAATTATCATTCCTGTACACCTGAAAAGAGAGGATATGAAGGAGACAATTGCACAATAAAGTCCCAGCGCTGTAAAAGGAGCGGGACCGCTTGAGAAAAGCAACGTCAGGATTAACAGGGATCAGTACTCACCTCTAGAAGCTTCTGTTGGTATGGACATCTCCCAGACGGTGATCATACAGACCATTAGAAGTAGAGCCCCTTTACTTCCTTGAAGTGTGTATCGCTCGCTCATCCTGCCACGGGGAAAGAGGAGTGTTAGTAAAAGGGCATGTGTTCAAAGGACTTCCTGTCCTTGTGGGAGGAAGGTCATCTGATTTCAGTCAAGTGTTGTTACGAGGGGTGGGGATCACCAGAGGCCCCGCGACACGACGTTATCGCCATACTTAAGGCACGATATGGTAGTATTGCGATTTTAAACATTCTGTAACATGCTGAGTATTGCGATGCATACGTTGCGATATATTACCATTTTCAACTGCAAATTATGACCCCAAAGGAAAACGTTGTCCACATCTGTTTTATATATGACCTTACCAGAAAAAACTCAGCACCACTGTCTAGTGGACTGACAGAACCAAGGATTTTATTATTATTCTTTATTATTCTCGATGCGTCTTGAACTCCCGATTGCTCAGCCCACTTTTGGAGGTGGCTTGGGACACATTTGTCCACATTGCATTTGAGGTGTAAATGCACGTGTGTCCCATGCCTAGGCCGAGGACCTCAGTTGACCAGGGTCTTGTTCAGACTGCATGCGAATTGAATTTGTTTCTCAAACCAGATCTTTAAGACAGACTGTCCGCACTGTTATTTGCAAGTGATCAGATCAGATTTGTGTGTCCAGACATCACCCATCTACCTGCACGGTTTGCTGTGACAACAACATAAGTGTGATCACAGAAAGCTGAAATCGGTTCATCTGGACACGACGTTTAGTGGGAGAAACGTTTCATTACTCATCCAAGTGACCTCGTCCGTCTCAACTGACTGCAGGTGTCCCCCAACCTTATAGACAGCACGGCTGCATAACGACCAAAACCAAATGCCACTAGGTGTGACCACCAGCTAGAGTTTCAGTGGCCATGTGTACTATTCACAGAGGACTGGGGAATAGTTGCAATCACAGCATTGTAAGATGGCAACAGATGTACTCTTAGGCCCCCCTCCCTCGGTTCCTTCTTCACATAGATGGCCTCTTTGACTCCCCGTTCAAACCGGTGTTCCTCCCTAATAAGGATGTGCACATGCTCATCCTTGTGTACAGATGAAGTGATTTCACCTTTCTGTGATTTTCTTACCTGGATTATTAAGCATGCATAAAAATGTAGGCGTGAGTAACTATATGCTCTGGTGACGCGGATAACTAGCACAGAAGCGTGAAAAAGGGAGATCCATCATTTCACCCTCCAATCGCGCTGTTAAGTCATGGTGCAGAACTCCTCCGTCACACCAGAAAAACTCGGCGACGGAGGAGGCTGGTATACAGTGCTTGTTCCCTGCTGCAGTCATGGCTGGCTCTACTTCTCCGGATTTGACATCGTCATTGTGTGTCGCGTTGCAAGTGACGCAAAAGACAGTTTGAAATCCGATTTGGGTGGCCAGAGCGTCCGGACCGAGACCCATCTGTAGAAATCTGATTGGAATCGCATTTCAAACCACCTCCAAATGTGGTTTTGATCTGATTTACAAAAATGTCACGTGGTTTTTTTTTTATATATATATCTTATGGTGACAGGCATGGGCCCAAGTCCATGAATACTGGGATGGCATCCAGCGCTTCACCTGTGCCCCCGTCCACAGTGCTGGTGGTTGTGTCAGGAAGGGCAGCCGACGTAAAATTTTGCCAAATCATTATGCGAATTGACAAGACTGTACCGGATCAGTCGAGGCCCGCGTAAACAACGACCACCATCGGTGTTGTGCCCTCACAGGGTACCGATGGAAACTATAAAATCTGCTGTGGCAACCCCAGAGAAACGAGAACGAGCCAAAAGAAGAAGAAGAAGAAGTGTTTTTTTACTGTCCAAACTTTCTCAACTCAGTCTGGATACAGTCAGGATATGCCAAAACATTGATTTGGGCTGCCAGTCTGAACCAGGCCGAGGCAGTCACCAAAGCCTCATCTGGGTTTAGTTTTTTTTTTTTTACTTCATCTGTAATTTCTGACACACATCAGACCCACAACTGTGGAGGAGCCCCCGCCCGCTTGCACATTCAAGTTCAACTTCAGGTTCAAGTTCATTTATCCATCGCAGCGCAGGGCCCCGACCCTCTCAAACCCGCTGGAATAACCAAACAGTCTGAGCCTGAACAGACGTGACCGGGTCGAGCCTGACAGGGTTCAGGTGGTGAATTACAAACCGTACTGTTCATACGTTTACGTTTCCCCAACATAAGGAGTTTTAATAATGAGTTTCATCTCTTGCTGTGTGCTTTGAGCACAAAGAGAAAGAAGGCAACCGGAGCCTGAGGCTCCTAATTCACTCAGTTAATTTTCCTCATCAGGTTAATTGTCTCTATCTGGAGTGACAGGCATCTGCTGCATCCATGCCATTGTAATTTTTTTTCCCCCCCTATTGTATCCGGCCAATTACCCCACTCTTTCGAGCCATCCTGGTCGCTGCTCCACCCCCCTGCCGATCAGGGGAGGGCTGCAGACTACCACATGCCTCCTCCAATACATGTGGAGTCACCAGCCGCTTCTTTTCACCTGACAGTGAGGAGTTTCGCCAGGAGGACATAGCACATGGGAGAATCACGCTATTACCCCCAGTTCCCCGTCCTCCCCGAACAGGCGACTGACCAGAGATGGCGTTAGTGCAGCAACCAGGACACATGCCCTGATCCGGCTTCCCACCCGCAGACACAGGCAGTTGTGTCTGTAGGGGTAAATAGATTATTTCTTAAATGCAATATATCAGATCAGGGGTCTGAAGGCTTTCATATAGATCTACGTCATCATCATCATCAGACTGATAACACTGATTTACACAGCACTTTTTAAAACTTGCTGTGCTTCACAACAAAGTGGAATGGAAATAAAGGAAAAGAAGTGCAGTTGGGATATGGGATGGTTTATTGTGTTTATTTAAGAGCGCTTCAAATGTTGTATGACAACATAATCTGGTAGAATAATTGACAGGAATAACTTGCAGCTGTGCAATATGTCGTAAGTAATTGACGATGCATTAAAATGAGGCTCGGTTGAGCGAGGATGTCTCATCCGGTTAAACGCCTGATGCTTCGGCTCCTCTCTTCTCACATTTCTATTCGTGTTTACGTGTTTATTTTCTTGTCGATTGTGACACGTCTATGCTACGGGAAGGGTTCAAGCTTTATTTAATAATGTCTTTAGTTCGTTTACTGGCACGGGCCGGTGCGTTGCTCTCCCGCGAGCCACGCCCCCTCTCTCCACCTGCAGCCGAGGCTAAACCACGCCCCCTACCTCAGTGATGTATGTGTTTATTTGCATATAGAGCGGGGAAGCGAGATCCGATCACAAGCGGCCACTAGAGGCGTATGTGGAGACACGTCGTAATGCCGCCTGGGAACTGACGGAGAGCCGTCCGCTTGTGATCAGCTCACCCAAGACGCATGCTAACGTCAGGTCTGAACAGCCTCAGCCAGATTTGCCAGAGACATTACATCATGTTCGGCATCGGGGGGGTGCTCCGCAAGGCATGCTGGGTATGGAGGCCTAGCAAGGGGCATTTAATCTCTCCCCTTACTACCCAACAGCATTTCAAAGATGGCGCCCGAGTGACCTGGTGGGCTTCCCATGTTGAGACCACAAATTCACAAGTTCCATTTTAAGGCCTGAAACTAATTGGCATGCAGCCATCTTTTTAGCCATCAAGATGCTCCTTGAATGCCTTGCCCAAAGGGACACCCAGCAGCGTTTTTTGAGAGCAGTGCTCATTCGTTTTTCCCCAACTGGGTGAGAGGATTCAGACCGACCTTCTCCTGTTGGCCAGTACATCTTGCCTGCCATATGCTTTCACACACACACACACACACCTCTACGTCCTCCATTCCCCTTCACAGTAGCCCCCCCGTCTCTAATTAGCTGTGGTGGACCCCGTCATGCCACGTAAACCATTTGGCGCCGCTTGTTGTCACTTGACGGGAAATGATCAAATTTCAAACGGGATGTGCGAGTGTGCAGTAATTACCAGAAGAGACTAGGGTATCGCTCGCCATGAGCCGTGCACTGTTACCCCGCAGTGTTTTCCGTCTTGTTTGACCACCTCCCGCCTCTCATCTGACGGGCTCATTGACATATAGATTGGCCAAGCCTCACGGGGAATCTCAGATTATTCATGTAATTAAAGTTATTTCAGAAAATCGCACTTGACCTTTTTGCAGGGATGATTTTTCATTCCTTGGTGTGCCACACGAGGCATTATAAGCCTGCGTTATGGCAGCACAGCATGCGGAACGACACGACGGATGGTGGCGTTCGAGACGTGCTGACTTTTCCGGCCTACTGGATGGGGGGGGGGTCATGATAAAACAGATTGACATGAGAGCCCTTATTGGTTTATTGTAATGGTCAGGTATACTTGGTGCTGGGCGATAATTCAGCATTATCATCTTTCAGTGGTCCTGCATCAGGACAATATTATCCCGCTGTGACGCCCAACTGACTTGTCTGAATAAGGAATCACCAGAATCACCAGAATCTATGAACTAAAGTTTCTCGCAAAATGAGTTGTGAATATTTGAACGAGTATTATTCAAAAACTAGATTTGGTTTGACATTACCCAACTCTTCCGAGCCGTCCCGGTTGCTGCTGCACCCCGTCTGCCGATCCGGGGAGGGCTGCAGACTACCACATGCCTCCTCCCATACATGTGGAGTCACCAGCCGCTTCTTTTCACCTGGCAGTGAGGAGTTTCACCAGGGGGACATAGTGCGTGGGAGGATCACGCTATTCCCCCCAGTTCCCCCTCCTACCTGAACAGTGCAGCAACCAGGACACATACCCACATCCGGCTTCCCACCCGCAGACACGACCAATTGTGTCTGTAAGGACACCCAACCAAGCCGGAGGTAACACGCGGATTCGAACCGGCGATCCCCATGTTGGTAGGCAACGGAATAGACCGCCACACCACCCGGACGCCCTATAAATAACAATTTAGACTTGGACGCCTTTATAGTATCTTTACATTCAGCGCAATCTCCCCTTCCCCATCCTCATCCTCGAGTGGGATGTGGAATGCTCCCAAGAACGGCCATCTAATAATGGTTTCTCATCGTCACTTCAATAGGCTGTGTGTTATGTGTGTCGTGGCGTACTTGGCAGTGGTCCAGGGAAGATTCGTTTCGGTGATATGAAGCCGATCCTCAACTTGACCTCGAGCTTCCTTGTGGGACTTGACGAAGAAACCGGTGTCGCCAGCCAAATTCCCCATTACTTGTGATGGTTGACAAAGTGGTCGCATTCGGTGAACTTACGCCGGAGTGTGGTTGCAAGAAAGTTTTCTGAAGGAGAGGTAGTTTTATTTTCTTTGGGTGAAGTTGGATTTTAGGGAGGATGATGTATAATCCAGGCAGTATATGGGACACGTACCGTACGATGGCATTTTTGAAGTCGGCTCAAACTTAAGACAGAAGACGACGAGGCGGCAGAGGATTCGACTGGATGCGACAGGAAATTGTGCACCACTAAATATGCAAATGAGAGAGTTTAAGTGGATGAAGAGAGGATTTGGTGGCCCGTTGTGAATGTATTCGCTGTTTCTTCAAGTACGCAAGCAACAACCCAAAGTAAGCAATAACCCACAAGGGGCCCTGGTGTAGAGATTTATGGCGCTGTTGGGCTCGACGTGAGGTGATTTATAAAGAGACAGTGGCGCACAACCTTAATTCCCCCAAAAATCCAACATTCAGGATACTTTTACCCCCCCCCCCTTTTTTCTTTTTTTCTCCCCAATTGTATCCGGCCAATCACCCTGCTCTCTGAGCCATCCCAGTCGCTGCTTCCCCCCTTCTGCCGAGCCGGGGAGGGCTGCAGACTACCACATGCCTCCTCCCATACATGTGGAGTCACCAACTGCTTCTTTTCACCTGGCAGCGAGGAGTTTCGCCAGGGGGACGTAGTGCATGGGAGGATCACGCTATTCCCCAAAGTTTCCCCCCTCCCCCCTGAACAGGCGCCTCAACCGACCAGAGGAGGCGCTAGGGCAGCGACCAGGACACATACCCACAGACACGGCCAATTATGTCTGTAGGGACGCCCGACCAAGCAGGGGGTAACACGGGGGTTCGAACCAGGATCCCCATGTTGGTAGGCAACAGAATAGACCGCCACGCTACCTGGATGCCTCCTCATCATCACTTCAATCGGCTGTGTGTTATGTGTGTCTCGGCGTACTTGGCAGTGGTCCAGGGAAGATTCGTTTCGGTGATATGAAGCCGATCCTCGACTTGACCTCAACCTCCGAGCTTCCTTGTGGGACTCGGCGAAGAAACCGGTGTCGCCAGCCAAATTCCCCATTATTTGTGATTTTTGACAAAGTGGTCGAATTCGGTGAACGTACGCCGGAGTGTGGTTGCAAGAAAGTTTACATAAGGAGAGCTAGTTCGATTTTTTTTTTTTTTTTGGGAGAGTAAAGTTGAGATTTTAGGGAGGAGGATGTATAATCCAGGCAGTATATGGGACACGTAC
Organism: Lampris incognitus; assembly: GCF_029633865.1. Classification (NCBI taxonomy): domain Eukaryota; kingdom Metazoa; phylum Chordata; class Actinopteri; order Lampriformes; family Lampridae; genus Lampris; species Lampris incognitus. Next base: position 7,664,738 of record NC_079213.1, read on the forward strand.
CGTACGATGGCATTTTTGAAGTCGGCTCAAACTTAAGACAGAAGACGACGAGGCGGCGGAGGATTCGACTGGATGCGACAGGAAATTGTGCACCACTAAATATGCAAATGAGAGAGTTTAAGTGGATGTAGAGAGGATTTGGTGGCCCGTTGTGAATGTATTCACTGTTTCTTCAAGTACGCAAGCAACAACCCAAAGTAAGCATTAACCCACAGGAGGCCCTGGTGTAGAGATTTATGGCGCTGTTCGATGTGAGGCGATTTATCGAGACGGTGGCGCACAACCTTAATTCCCCCAAAACTCAAACATTCAAGATACTTTTACTTTTATTGCTTTTTTTGGGGGGGGGGTTCTCCCCAGTTGTATCCGGCCAATTACCCCACTCTTCCGAGCCGTCCTGGTCTCTGCTCCACCCCCTCTGCCGAGCCGGGGAGGGCTGCAGACCACCACATGCCTCCTCCCATACATGTGGAGTCACCAGCCGCTTCTTTTCACCTGACAGTGAGGAGTTTCACCAGGGGGACGTAGCGCGTGAGAGGATCACGCTATTCCTCCTCCCCTCCCGAACAGGCGCCCCGACCAACCAGAGGAGGTGCTAGTGCGGCGACCAGGACGCCCGACCAAGCCGGAGGTAACACGGGGATTCGAACCGGCGATCCCCATGTTGGTAGGCAACGGAATAGGCCGCCACGCCACCTGGACACCCCAGATACCTTTACTTTTATTGCTTTTAACGTAGTCGTTACTTAATACTCGTTTCCAGCATCGTTTCACACGACGGCTTGTTTTTACATCTGCGTCTTCCTCCTGATGAGGGTTTCGAATTCCAGCAGACAAATGGATTTGGTTGATCTTATTGTGATTCACCCCCCCCTCCCCCTCCCCGTCCCCGAACAAAGAAAAAGCACGTTTTCTGCCGCAAAGCGGCCGCGTGATGCGTCTGGTGACGTTTAACTCGCCACCGGGGCGGTTGGTTTTACCCTCCTGCTGAAAAACCAACATGTTTTCAGCTCTGAAAAGTTTCCCGCCTCTTAAATTATGGATCCTGCCTCGTATCGTCGCAGCTCCTGCATCGCCGTAGCAGGGGTGGTGTAAGAACTGTGGAGGATGCTGTCTCGGGTGTTGCCGCTTTAATATTGGTGCACCAGTGTTATGTCCAGCTCTTAATAAACATACCAATATGCATCAGGTCTGAATGGGTTGAATACACACAGCTTTTCACTTTGTGATTTGGCCACATAAAAATAAGGCAAAATCAAATATGCAAATGGCCGTCCAAAAAGGAGTCCAGACTTATTCATTTAGCCACAGAGAGACTGTCTTGGGCCTAATTGTGTGATTTATTCAAATACAACTTCATGTATAATGCATGGCTCTTTCTCTTTCTTTTTTTTTTTTTGTCACAGAAAATGCCCTTAAGTCGGACGCATGATGCATAACAAATAAGTGCCGTGTCAAACCCGGGAGGATGGCAGGGCAGGCGAGAGAGAAACGAGCTCTTAAATGAGTCGTGTAATTACTCGCCAACGGGTCGGAGTTCCTCGTTTTTCCCTCTTTGCCGCCGGAGTTTCCCCCCCGTCTTGGGTCGCGCGGCACGGCTAAGAGGCTCTTTCAAATGCAAATCCGAGCGCCTTCGCTGGAGAAGGAGACGCGCCGCTCACGTCCACGCCCGCTCAGATTCGTCCGGAGATCAAACTCATTTCATCCCTTCGTCGTGACGAGGTTGGGTGCGTAAGCCCGTGGTGTAGGATCTCTGGGTTTGCTTTCAAGAGTACAAAGTGAATTTGCTTAAAACCGAACGAAGTAACCCCCCCCCCTCCCCCCCCAACACACACTCACACTCGCACACTCCGGGAGTCCCACTCGCACGTTCCATCCTTTCCTTGCTGACTTCTGCTATGAAGCGAATTGAATGGCACGAGTCCGCTTCACAAAGGCTCCTCGTGACCTTGGGGCTCGAGACGTGCTGGCTAAGAAAACCGTTGCCTCTGAAAAACTGTTATACGCACACATGCACGCACACACACACACATACATATGCATGCACACACACACACACATGCACACACACACACACATGCACACACACACACACATACATATGCATGCACACACACACACACACACATGCACACACACACACACATACATATGCATGCACACACACACACACACACATGCATCTCACACACACACACACACACACACACACGTGCATGCACACACACACACACACACATGCATCTTCACACACACACGTACATATGCATGCACGCACACACACATACATATGCATGCACACACACACACGCATCTCTCACACACACACGTGCATGCACACACACACACACACCTGCATCACACACACACATGCATACACACACACACATGCATACACACACACACACGCATCACACACACACATGCATCACACACACACACACACACACACACACACACACACACACGCATGCATGCACCTACGAGTCCTCCAGCCCAGACGACCACAAAGGTCGTATACCCTCTGCTACGACCCACAGGAGCGTTTCCTAAATTAGCGCCCCTACCGGCGGCAGGAGGTATGCCACAGATACTTTTCGCCTCTGTGCGTTGTGGGTTTTTATCTACTTGCTGACGTCCTTTTCACAACCCCCCCAGACAGGCTAACAAAGGCAAGTCGTCAGTAAATGGTGATGAAAACAATTGGAGAACAACAGAACATGGAGTCGGTGTGTTTTTGTGTTGTTTCGCCGTCTAGTATGGTGACTAAGATTGCTATTGGCAGCACGACCGCTAGAGGTCGCTTATCTTTAAAACGTAACTATAGGTCGTAATAAGCCGCTTGTACAAACGACTTACGGGGTCGTTTTTGGGGGGAGGACAGTGCGCACACACGCACACACGTTTTAACAACCGAGCAATTTTGCGTCTGCCAAAACTGAATGGGAAGAAATGGCGGCGAGCCTTTCTCCAGTAAGTGCTGTGATGTGCAGCGGCGGGTCAGCGTGTTCCCGACACCTCGGTACTCTCAGAACCTCGGTTATGAACAAGACTAATGACATTACATTTCATTAATTAACACTGTCTATTAATAATGCAAAAGGGCTCATTTTCATTCGGTCCACCGTGTTACGGTAATTTTCAGACTCGCTTATTAACGACGTTCCTTTAAGCAAAGAGCAACCTCGCAGTGTTTATAAATGCCTTGCTCAAAGGCAGCCACCTCCTCCAACAGCCAAACGCATTGTGTCAGTGAATATACGGATTATAAGAAGGACGCTTCCACACCATCTGTCTCAAACGTATTGAGTTGTGTTGGAAGGGCGCTGTACTGTACGCTGCAGTTTCTGGTTCGATTCCCTTACGGAGCATTTCAGACCTTGGCGATGGAGTTGGACACATCCGCCAGTCCACGATTTTATCCGTTTCAGTTCTTTTCCCGTAGTTGACTTTTTAATGTAAACGTTTTAACATTCAAACCGAGGCGTCCTCGTGATGGGAATAAAGCTTAAATAATGAACTAAAACACCGTTATTGAAATGATTTTGCTGCCAGCGGGGCAAATCCCTGCACCGTTTGAAAACTCACTGTTGAAATCCTGAAGTACCCAGTACCGTCCATGCAGTGTCTTTGTCCACGTCTGCATCTAAGTTTGTCTTCGTTTGATGGCTGGGAGAGCTGGCATTGGATTGGCTGGGAGAGCTTGGTCTGCTGGGTCCTGTGGGCCCGGGGACCACGGCCCTGCCTGGAGCTGCAGCCAAACAGGAAGCACTGAGGGTAGTCTGACAGGATGTGGAAGCGGGGCAGGCTAAGCTAACTGCTAGCCCATGCAGACCGGCAGTTCCGATAACACAGAGGGCGGTCTGGCGGCGGCCTCGCCTGGCGTTAACTGTGGTTTTGGTGTCATCGCGTCGAAGGTGTCTGGCTGGGAGAGCTGGGTCTGCTGCATCCGGTGGGCTCAGGGGCCATGGCCCTGCCTGGAACGGCAGCCAAACAGGAAGCACTGAGGGTAGTCTGACAGGATGTGGAAGCGGGGCAGGCTAAGCTAACTGCTAGCCCATGCAGACCGGCAGTTCCGATAACACAGAGGGCGGTCTGGCGGCGGCCTCGCCTGGCGTTAACTGTGGTTTTGGTGTCATCGCGTCGAAGGTGTCTGGCTGGGAGAGCTGGGTCTGCTGCATCCGGTGGGCTCAGGGGCCATGGCCCTGCCTGGAACTGCAGCCAAACAGGAAGCACTGAGGGTAGTCTGACAGGATGTGGAAGCGGGGCAGGCTAAGCTAACTGCTAGCCCATGCAGACCGGCAGTTCCGATAACACAGAGGGCGGTCTGGCGGCGGCCTCGCCTGGCGTTAACTGTGGTTTTGGTGTCATCGCGTCGAAGGTGTCTGGCTGGGAGAGCTGGGTCTGCTGCATCCGGTGGGCTCAGGGGCCATGGCCCTGCCTGGAACTGCAGCCAAACAGGAAGCACTGAGGGTAGTCTGACAGGATGTGGAAGCGGGGCAGGCTAAGCTAACTGCTAGCCCATGCAGACCGGCAGTTCCGATAACACAGAGGGCGGTCTGGCGGCGGCCTCGCCTGGCGTTAACTGTGGTTTTGGTGTCATCGCGTCGAAGGTGTCTGGCTGGGAGAGCTGGCGTTGGATCGGCTGGGAGAGCTGGGTCTGCTGCATCCGGTGGGCTCAGGGACCACGGCCCTGCCTGGAGCTGCACCCGAAGAGGAAACGCCGAGGGTGGTCTGACAGGACACGGAAGCGGGGCAGGCTAAGCTAACTGCTAGCCCGTGCAGACCGGCAGTTCTGACAGTCATCCTGGCTGGCGTTCGTTCTGGACAGTGATTTTGTTGTTGTTGTTGTTGTTTAGTTTAGATATATGTGTTGATTTGGATATACTATGTATTCCTGTAGTTTTTGGATATGTGTTTGTGTGTTTGTGTTGCGCTGCTGTGAGCTGGGGGGGGAACGAAACGACAAGTAAGTGCTGCTGATTCCCGATAAAGGGTGTTGAGTATTATTTCGCGGGGCAGTAGAACGGAGCTGAGCGCCTCTGTGAATCGGGCTGTGGCGAGATGACGGTTCCGCCGCTCCGCTCTCCGTTAATTGTCGCCCCACTTGTGTCACGCGTCTCATTCTTTGATGGACTTGTGTGAGGCCACAGGACTTTTCATTAGTGCCTAAATGGCTCGTCGACCTTGGCCTATTTATTCAGTACAAAACACTACTTGCAAAGTGTGTGTGTGTGTGTGTGTGAGACCCTTCCAGGCAGGTGGATGGCAGATATAGCCGTCCCCGTCCGGCAGTACAGATGAGGTGCGCCATGCAGACCATCTGTGGATATGAGTCTGAAGAGCCATCAGCTGGTTCATGTGCAGAACTTGTCGTTTGTGAACAGATTTTGACACGAGATTAATTTCAGAACGCAAAAACAAAAGGGACGGCGTGAATCCTCTCGTGTCGCGGAGGTTCACAAGGTTAATAAATAAATATTCTGACCGAACTCCGCAGCTGCACTTCATTCAAGTTTAGGAAAATACTACTAAATGTTTTCCTGTGTGTGTGTGTGTCTTCAAGCACAGTCAACCTGAATATTAAAGTATAAAGAATGAGTAAATAACTTAGATGAAAAATAATCTGATAAAATAAAAAGTATATCTATCTCTGTATCTATACCAGTCTCTCTTTCTCTCACTCTCTGGTGGTGTGTGTGTGTGTGTGTGTGTGTGTGTGTGTGTGTGTGCGTGTGTGTGTCTTCAAGCACAGTCAACCTGAATATTAAAGTATAAAGAATGAGTAAATAACTTAGAAGAAAAATAATCTGATAAAATAAAAAGTATATCTATCTCTGTATCTCACTCTCTGGTGGTGTGTGTGTGTGCGCGCGCAGGTGTGTGTGTGTGTGTGTGCGCGCAGGTGTGTGAGCGCGTGTGTGTGTGTGTGTATGGATGTGTGCATGTGTTTGTGTGCATGTGTATGTGCGTGTATGGATGTGTGTGTGTGCATGTGTGTTTGTGTGCTTGTGTGTGTGCATGTGTGTTTGTATGTGTGTTTGTGTGTGTGTTTGTATGTGTACATGTGCGTGCACATGTGTGTGTACGTGTATGGATGTGTGCATGTGTGTGTGCATGTGTGTGTGAGCGCGTATGTGTGGATGTGTGTGTGTGTGTGTGAGCGCGTATGTGTGGATGTGTGTGTGTGTGTGCGTGTTTGTGTATGTGTGGGTTTGTGTGTGTGCATGTGTGTGTACGTGTATGGATGTGTGTGTGTGTGTGTGTGTGTTTGTATGTGTACATGTGCGTGTACATGTGCGTGTATGTGGCAGCAACCACTGGATAACTCTACTTCCAAGGGAAGAATCATTTTGTAAGTGTGCGACTTCCTGTTTTCCGGCGGTGCGTGTCACATTTGTGAAAGGAGGTGCGAGTGTGCAGAGATGTGGCCGCGGTGGTGCGAGGAGGCGGCGGCACGTTTCGCACCGTCGCAGAGCTGATGGAGGATTTCATAAACCTCCAAAAATACAAATAAATAAACCTGGGCAGAAGAAGATAAGGCTTGACTTTCCGTCTCCACAGTTGGACTTGATTTAAGGGATTACACCCTATCTGTCCGTCCGTCCGTCCGTCTGTCTCTCTCTCCTGCGTGCCGCGACAGTGACTGTCACCTCGGACAACTGCTGCGAGCCGATTGCCGTGTCGGAGCCGAGGTGCCGCTCGCCAAAACACAGATGTTCCCTTCTGACAGCCTTCAGGGGGAAGCCTTCGCCCCCGTCACGCCAAATGAGGGAGCTCGGCCGCTCCCGGTAGACTCCCTCAGCGAGGCGTCTGCCAATAAATCCTGCTCGGTGACTTCATAAACAGGACAAGACAGCTGTCAAAACCGCTTCTGGACTCGGTGTATGAACCGGCCACTTACACAAAAAAAAACAAGGAAAAGGGTTAGGGCCTTCCTGTATCGCGCTCTAACTCATCTCCACTTCCTGGAGTTAGCGTACACAGCGGATAGCAGACACATTTGGGCCAAATCTGGGACGGTTTTGGGCACTTGCGGCTCAGTTACGGCACTGGCAACCGTTGTGCGGGCCAGACGTGGCCAGAATGTAACGAACCGGGCTCGGCTTGGGTTACAGCACATACCGTGTGGGCCAGATGTGGACCCGTGGATATGGCGGACCCGTGGCTGAGCTTGAGGCAGCCACACTCACCCTGAGGCAACGCCGTCCTTCAAGGCCAAACGTGGGCCGTAAGATAACTGCAGGCGGGCCGTATTTGGGCCAAGGATGCTTGGCTATCTGGGAAGGACGCCGTTCGAGAGCGGCGGCTAACGCTTCCCCGATACACCTTTCAGGAAATCTGCCGTGTCGGGCAGGAAACGGGATCCTGTCCAGAGTGAAAATCTCCTTTCATGTCACTCCCAAAAAGCAGCCGGGCTCGCGGGGCGAATACGGGGCCTCGTCACCTGACACCCACGCTGAGTGCCCTCTCGCAGCGGTAACCACCGTAATGACCTTCCGCCCAGAGCTGCCATCCGAGAGGCCGCGCTTATGACAACCACAGCAGCCAAGTGGTCTCGAGCTTACCCTTTTTTTTCCCTCCTCATTCTCTTCCTACGTCTGTGCCTGAGAGGTGCTGTGCAGGTCCCGTCTGCTATTTTCAGTCCGTCCCCCTTCACAATACAACCGGCACCCTCTGCAGTTACCCCCCTCGATCCCACGTCCTCGTTCTCGTACGTGGGCCTGTGCAATATCCTCGCTTGTCCTCTATCGACGGCGTTGTGTCGGGATGAAATCGAGATTTTGTCATATCGTTCACACGCAATTTTGTCGTCTGAACGAAGGATAATGGCAGTCTATGAACCAACATTTCCCACAAAACAGGGTGTGAAATATCTGAGGGTGCTGTATGAAAACTAGTTTTGGTTTGATATTGGACTTTACGTTACCCGTCAGTTCAGTCTGACGACGTTGGATTCTGAAACGTGGCGTTTTTGCACGTGTTAGCAGATTGCAGGACGTTAATGTCGGGTAAAATTCCAAAATATCACTGACATATAACATATCACTGACATATACATATTACTGACATACACACATTGGGGGTTTCCAGGTTGGAAACCATGATGAGCTAACTAATTAGTTTTTGGATTTTGGCGGTGTCAGTAACTTTCACTGTCACAAAAATAACCGAGGCGCTTTTCTCTCTCTCATAGGGTAACATGATGCATGCATTTATTCACAAGCTGTACCTCCATAAGACTGTCACTGAGGAAGAGGAGCTACCTTCACCGATGAGGTAAAGTACAATTTATATACTCGTATGTGTGCCGTGAAGTAATCGCTGCATTTCCTGGTGCCGGACGAAATGCAGAGAGGAAACAAGGTTTCCATGACGACCTGTCGAAACATTAAAAAAATAATAATTACGTAATGTCCCTTTAAAATCTCCCGGCCCACTGAGGATTTTTGCTGGATTTCTCCACGAAGTCCAACTGTTTTTCATGTTTTTGAAGCCGGGTGATGTAGAAATCGGTGACACCGTCTAGGGACTGACAGCAGCCGCCACTGTTTTCTATCAGCCAAGGTCAATTTATTTGTAGTACGAATTAAAAGTAGTAGTAGTAGTAGAAGTTGGCGTAGCATTTACAGTAGCAGCAGTAATAGTGGTAGTTTTATTTGGCAAAAAGATGAGACGGGAGTCTTACATTGGGAAGTGTTACACGAAAAAGTGAAAAACCTGTTTCCATGTGGTCCTTGATAATCAGTGGCAGTAGACGTTGGGTGCTTGACGTTACAAAAAAGAAGAAGAACGGAATGAAAGAAAAATAAATGAACGAACAAGTAAAATTGACTGTGTATATACGCCTGTGTGCATGTATGTTGTTCCACACTGGCACTTCTGAGTCTTCACTGGGAAAATATATGGAGGTGATAAAGAGTGAATAAGGGATATAGCGGAGAGGGAGAGAAAACGGGGTACGCCCCAGCTCACCCCACGTTGTGAGTCAGCCTGTACACACATGTTGACCAAATGCTTCACATGCAAACAGGAAGCTAATAAACGATATTTACCCCTATGACTGTCAATTAGGAATGGGAATCGGCGGCGACCTCCCAATCGGATTTAATTTCCGTCGCCGGGTCGCCGGTGGGTGAACGCGGTCACGCTTTTCACATGCAAAAAAGGGGGGGGGGTGTTTGATTATTTCCAATTTGATCAACCGCTGCGTTTCCTCCCCCTCCCGGCTGACGAAAGCCGACGATCAAACGCATCCAGGAAGCACAATTATGTCAGGTTTGTGACATTTACTGTCATTGTCTCTTGGAAAATAAGGGGGGGGGGTGGGACTGACGGGGGGGGGGGGTAGGTGCTGACAATCTCATCTGTGTTTTTGCACCAATTTCTCCCCGATTCCAGCCGTCAATTATGTGATAAGGCAGCGCTGCATCGCACCTCTTCTCTGGTTTTCATGTGGACCAGAATATTAAATGTCACTTTCTGTTTGTTTTTTTTCTGGCCTTCCCGCAGGTTCGATAGCGCGTGTAGAAATTGCATTCTGTCTCGGAGATAATACAGCGGCGTTTCTCTTAAGAAGAAGGAGGACAAGCCGAGAAGTTAATAGTGACGCATGTGTTGGACTCGGCCCCAGCCGGCGTCTCGGGCTCTGCGTCGCTCTCGCGGCACACTTAGTGCAGAGGGAGCGACGGCGGCGGCGGCGATCACATTACCGTTACATCCGCAGAGGCCACGTGGGCCTTTTGCGAGAACTAATAAGCGCCCGATGAGATTCATTACATTTATAAGCGGCTTTTTTACACCCCGGTATGCGTCGTCTGGTGTGCGTGGGTAAACCGTTGAAATACAGTCAAATTACCCAGCGAGTATTGCTGCATTACGGACGGATGGTAGACGGATTATCACCACCGGCGTTAACGCTCTTCCTGTTCATTTCCAATTCAAGACCGGCTCTTAAAAAAAAAAAACACAAGAAGAAGAAAAAGCTATTTAAGTAATCACACAGGGACGCAAGGAATACATTACGCTGTCGGAGAGCCCGCCATTCGTCAACATTATTAAACAAACAGCCAAGTCGGCTTAGTGTGCCCGTAATTGCCGACATGTAATGTTCCCCACATATCGCCGACCGATCATCCCTGACACCCCCGGGGTACGGTGACGCATGTAAAGGTGGGCAAACTGACACCGTTATAAATAAAAATGGCAGTTTATGCTTCCGTTTTTTTTTTTTTTGTGATCTTGACAAAAACCAACATCGGCTTGATGCTAATTAAGGTGGTCTGCGCTGCGAGTTTGCGTCCGGGGTCGTTTCAGTCTGAGAAGTTGCACGAATTCGGAGGTGAACGGCGACATTCGCAGACGTAACGGGAGCGCCGCCCCCTTCAAACATCAAGAGGCGAAAATCCGCCTAAACGTGTTGAATATGATTTAGTGGTATAATGCAAATAATGATGAGATAAAAGTGTTGCTGAGTCTGTGAGCGCCTGTCGGCAGCGTTAAATACTGGTCCCGGACTCGACGACATACCCACTGACTGACGTGACGAAGATCGATCCCGTGGCTCTAATTTGATTTGTTTCTTTTTATTATTATAAACGTGTGTTTCTGAAGCATTAGACATTTGAAATCTGACACACTCCTTCCTTGGCGGGGGATATAAAAAAAAAAAAGCCTAAATAAGGGGCATCTAGGTAGCGTAGCGTCCGGGTAGCGTAGCAGTCTATTTCGTTACCTACCGACACGGGGATCGCCGGTTCGAATCCCCGTGTTACCTCCGGCCTGGTCAGGCGTCCCTACAGACACAATTGGCCGTGTCTGCGGGTGGGAAGCCGGATGTGGGTATGTGTCCTGGTCGCTACCTTGGCGCCACCTCTGGTCGGTTAGGGGCCTGTTCGGCAGGGAGGAGGAACTGAGGGGAATAGCGTGACCCTCCCACACGCTACGTCCCCCTGGTGAAACTCCTCACTGTCAGGTGAAAAGAAGCGGCTGGCGACTCCACATGTATGGGAGGAGGCATGTGGTAGTCTGCAGCCCTCCCCGGGTCAGCAGAGGAGGTGGAGCAGCAACCCGGACGGCTTGGAAGAGTGGGGTGATTGGCTGGATACAACTAAGGGGGAAAAAGGGGAGGGGGAACCAAAAAAATAATAAAACGGTCTCAATAAACATGACAGTGTCGTGAAATAGTGACTTTGACTACCATGATACACTACTATAGTTAGAACACTACTACGACTACTTTCGGCTGCCACAGCAGATCATCCGTCTCCATCTCTTCCTGTCCTCGGCATCTTCCTCTGTCACACCAGCCACCTGCATGTCCTCTCTCACCACATCCATAAACCTCCTCTTTGGCCTTCCTCTTCTCCTCTTCCCTGGCAGCTCCATCTTCAGCATCCTTCTCCCAATATACCCAGCATCTCTCCTCCGCACATGTCCAAACCATCTCCATCTTGTCTCTCTTGCTTTGTCTCCAAACCGTCAGACCTGAGCGGTCCCTCTGATATACTCAATCTTAATCCTGTCCTTCTTCATCACTTCAAGTGAAAATCTTGTCATCTTCAACTCCGCCACCTCCAGCTCCACCTCCTGTCTTTTCGTCAGTGCCACCGTCTCCAAACCATACAACATATGGTATAACATATAACTTAACATAGAATACTGTAGGTAGAGTCATGGTGTTTAATTGGACTTGCACAGTTCTGGTGCCAGTCTTTACACAGGGGGACTCCTCACATTAAAGACTTGGTTTGGACTCACTTCAGCTAGTGAGCTACTATTCAACTAGTGCTACTGTTTATGTACTATAGATTTGTCTGAATTTGGGTTAAAGACAACATGAAATGAAAATGGACTTTTTTACCTCGCTAGCTCATTTACCCCCTCATATATCATGAACCTATTCAACAACTTGTGCCAACCCCACAATTATTCAGATGTTTTACTTTTCACATCAAAGTCTAGTTGGCACGGTGCACGGTGGTTAGCATGGTCGCCTCACAGCAAGAAGGTCCTGGGTTCGAGCCCCAGGGTAGTCCAACCTTGGGGGTCTCCCCGGGTCGTCCTCTGTGTGGAGTTTGCATGTTCTTCCCCGTGTCTGTGTGGGTTTCCTCCGGGTGCTCCGGTTTCCCCCCGCAGTCCAAAGACATGTAGGTGTGTGTGTGTGTGTGTGTGTGTGTGTGTGTGTGTGTGTGTGTGTGTGTGTGTGTGTGTGTGTGAGAGCCCTGGGATGGCCTGGCAGCCTGTCCAGGGTGTCTCCCCACCTGCCATCCAATGACTGCTGGGATAGGCTCCAGCATCCCCGTGACCCTGAGAGCAGGATAAGCGGTTTGGATGATGGATGGATGGATGGATGGACATCAAAATCTAATCACCTTAACTTCCGCTAAAACAGACAAGTTATTGTGGTTGCATCACCAAGTCCAAGTGGTCAGGCGATCGACATTCCAGCCAATAATATCATCAAATGTGTGGCACCAGCCAATCAAATCACAGCCCTAATGTCCTCTTTTACTTGGAAACACGTCACATTATGGAGACAAGATATGCTGTGGTTGTCATTTTGACTAGCATGCCCAGCCCTAACTTCTTCCTCTTTCAGCTTGCTCCCTGTTTCTCAGGGGCCGCCACATCGGATTTTACAGTTTCCATCGGTATCCTGTGAAGGCACAGCACCAATGGCTGTCGTTGTTAACGCGGGCCTTCACTGATCCGGTATTGTCTTGTCAAGCCACATACCGATTTGGCAAAATTTTACCTTGGATGCCCTTTCTGACACCACCATTAACCCTATGGAGGGGGGCGCAGGTGAAGCGCTGGATGCCACCCCGGTATGCATGGACTTGCGCCCGTGCCTGTCATCACCCTAACAAGCGCACTAAATTTAATGTTCCAAAACAGATTCAGCCCAGATTTATTCTTTGCATCTAAATAATCTCCATAAATAATCTTCAGACCTCCACTGGCTACCCATCTCCCAACGGATCAATTACAAAATCCTGGTTCTCACTTACAAAGCCCTTCACCAACTGCCCCCCCCCCCGTACCTCACCGACCTCCTCTCCTCTCCCCCTACCAACCCTCTCGGTCCCTCAGATCCACCTCAGCCTGCCTTCTGTCCACCCCCAGGTCCAACCTCCACGGTTCTGGTGACCGGGGCTTCTCCAGGGCAGCTCCCAGGCTCTGGAGCTCACTCCCCCCAAATCATTAGAGACTCAGAATCCCTCCCACTCTTCCAATCCCGTGTCAAGACACACCTCTTCTCCATTGCCTTCTCGTGCCCCCCCCTCCTCCCCGCCCTCTTATCCACCCCTAATCTGAGGCAGACTAAGGACTGAGCACTGGACCTGCTGCCCCCTCCTCTTGGAACTCCCTCCCCGGGCACATCAGACACTGCTGCGATCTGCCCACCTTCAAGTCATTAATCAGGACTCGCCTCTTCAGACCGGCCTTCATGTGTGATTGATGTTGTGTTGCATGTTTTTGGTGTGTTGCTTTTAAGTTTATTCTAATTTATGTAAAGCGTCTTTGAGTGTGATGAAAGGCGCTATATAAATAAGATGCGTTATTATTATCATTCCTCAGGAATCTGGCTTATTTAAAAAGTTAAGTCTGGATACTGGAAGGTGACCCTGAGTGACGTATAGGGGCTGCAAATGGGAAGTGACCCGCGTATGTGCATGTGCCAGAATATCACAAAAACCCATCCATATCAGGCACCCAACATATATATATATATATATATATATATATATATATAGATGTGTGTGTGTGTTGGATAAACGCCACCATAACACACAAGAAACAAGGACGAAGTTATCAACTTAAAGATGAGAAGAAAACATAAGCAGATATTTATGCGCACAAAAACCGCTCTCGTTAAAGACAAAATGCCCAGACATCAGTGTAAAGCCCTATTCGCATGGGACTAGTGTTACCTGGGGACCTCTCGTCCTTTGTCATAAGGGCGGAGGTCGTCTGATCTTAATCCCGTGCGAATCGGCCATGTCCGTAATGCCTACCATATTCCAGCAAAAACGGGGGTGGTCTGATGATATCAAACCTGTGTGAATCGGCATCTCAAGTCATTTCAGGTCGGTGATATATATTTTAGCAAGGTTTTTTTTGTGTTCTCCACACTTGGTCCAGTCTCTGAAGTTCTGCACAGTCAGGCACCGGAGCAAGAGGTCTTTGTGAATGTTTTCCCAAACAGTGTGGTTGTGTACCATCTCGTCAAATGGCTTTTGGTAACGTCCTTCACCCCACACAGCAATGAACCCGAGTGTCTCTTAGCACATCCAGTGCCTGTTTTTCTTCTGAGCGGCCATCCCAGATAGCAAAATTGCTGTGGCCCGGACCCGTCCCACACCCGACACTTCCGTCCGGCCCACATACCGTGTGGAATGATGGCACTTGGGCGGTCCGCTCCTGTTTGCCAGATCTGGGCCAGAACCAAGCCATAGCAATGCCACATGTGCCACATATTTGCCAAAGGCAGCCATATTTGTTTTGTGATATTTGGGCCATATTCACCATTTACCACACGGGCCACTTCAGGGTCACATCCAGATCACATGCTGCCCCGAGCACCGCATCTTTGCCAGAAAAGGCCCACATTTGATTTGGCATATTTGGGCCATATTTGCTATTGTACATGTGGGCCACTTCAGGCTCACATCCATTTTGTCAGGGCCAGAAGAAGGCCATCAGTGCCGCATCGTTGCCTGAAGTGGCCCACATCCGGATGCTGTCTGGGATTGCTCTTGTCGTTCAAGACCACAGAACCACATGAGACATTCAAGGCGCGGTTTAGGGGAAAATAGTGTACGTTAAGCGGATGTTGCACGGGGCCTTGACATTTTCGATCATATCCGGGGGGGGGATAATGTCAGTAAGTTCGAGTAAAATACAGACTTCAGGGGCGTCCGGGTAGCCTGGCGGTCTATTCCGTTGCCTACCAACACAAGGATCCCCGTTCGAATCCCCCGTGTTACCTCCGGCTTGGTCGGGCGACACAATTGGCCGTGTCTCGGGGGGGGGGGGTGGGAAGCCGGATGTGGGTATGTGTCCTGGTCGCTGCACTAGCACCTCCTCTGGTAAGTCGGGGCGCTTGTTCGGGGGGAGGGAGAACTGGGGGGGGGGGGAATAGCGTGATCCTCCCACGCGCTGCGTCCCCCTGGCGAAACTCCTCACTGTCAGGTGAAAAGAAGCGGCTGGCGACTCCACATGTATGGGAGGAGGCATGTGGTAGTCTGCAGCCCTCTGCGGGTTTTGTTTTATTTTATTTTATTTCATATTCTCCATTTGTATCGCCAGGCTCTCTGTGTGTGCTCGGCACCAGTGCGCACCGTTCAACGGACAACCCAATAACTCACTCCGAGGATTAGCGGCAGCCAATAAGGAGACATAGATGGAGCGCGAGCCTCCATGCCGAATGTCACTTCAATGAGGAGGGGAAAAAGGTAAGGAGGGAGTCACCGGTGCGGGGGGGGGGGGGGGCGGCTATTTTTAGGCGACTAATGAAACTTCTCATCGCTCGCGCCGTCGCGGAGGAGAGAAATGACAGGTGATTATGGATACGCTTTAATTAGCTCCTGGGTACCTGTTAGCCAATTATCACTGCACAACACGAAGGCGTGCGGGACGTGGCGCCTCCCACCCGGGCTCTGCGGAGTAGACCCAGATATAGTCTGCACCAAATTCAGGCCGAACATGTTAATGACGGGAGGCTGTCCGCAGAAGTCAGGGAAAGGGCGGGCGTGTCGTCTGCACGCAGTGTAAAGTGCAATACCGTGTTGTCTGTACGCAGATCGCTGAGACCGGACCAGGACTCGCACTGGCGGGCACGGCGGGCCGCTCGCCTCCTCCAACCACATCTCAGTTTTTGCAGCAAGTGAAGCCGGCTGCACAGAGGAGTCAAGTGGCCCTGCAGAACGAGCCCGGGGTGTGTGTGTGGGGGGGGGGGGGCAGGAGAGACTATTAAGAGAGAGACGTGGAGTGAGGAAGCAGCCCCTGACAGCTTATCATAGCGCATCGCCCGCACCCGGACTCGGTTTTAATTTGTGCGGCGGACTTCACGGGAGCGCGGTTCAGATGACTGCTGACGAGCGGACCGCCGAATGACAAGTAGCTCCGCCGCCGGCGTCGCCCATAAATCAACGGCGCCTCCCGCTCCCCGTCTCACGCCGTCCCCGCTTACACGTGCCGGCGCGGGCGGCGGACATACGTCCCCTTTGATTAGGGGAGCTCCTCACAGGGCCAGCAGGGGCGCCTTCGAATGGAGCTGCCACCTTTCCGTGGGGGGGGGGGGGGGGGAGAGAGAAGTGCATGTGTGTGTGTGTGTGAAGGATGAGATCAATTTAATTACTCAAAGCAATTGAGCAGAGCACGCAGGCTTTAAAATGAAACTGCACCTGATTCCTTTTCTTCTTTTTTCTCTCTTCTTTAAACCGCTCTCCTCTGTTTCCCATCGAGGAGCAACGAGGCTGGAGTTATTTTAGCCGCGGCCCTCATGAGGCTTATAATCCGGGCTAAGTGACAGGCTAATTTGTGGTATTAGATTACTTGCACCGGGCCGTTTGGGGCCCTTCTTTGAGCGTTAGTGCTGGGAAGGGAGAGGCCGCCTCCTCGCCTCGCCTCGACGGTCACAGTGACTGCTACGCCGCGTGGCAGCGGGCCCGGAGCTGCCGCGAGGCTGCCGCGAGGAAGCCATATTTCAGCTGTCACGAGCCGCCACTCAATAAAGGGCCCTCTGCCGAAGCTGTCCGCTCGTGCACGAGCGCGAGCGCTGCATTGCGCCTGTCTGTCGTGC
Source organism: Lampris incognitus (assembly GCF_029633865.1). Taxonomy (NCBI): domain Eukaryota; kingdom Metazoa; phylum Chordata; class Actinopteri; order Lampriformes; family Lampridae; genus Lampris; species Lampris incognitus. The sequence goes on from NC_079213.1 coordinate 7,681,548, forward strand.
ACCCGTGTCTGCCTTCGGTAGCATCGTGATGCTCGTCAGCAAGTATCGTGAGTCCCAAGGCCTCCCAAAGGTTTTCCTGCCTGTGGAAATGCTTGGTGGCTCCGGACCCGCTAAACTAGTTCTGCATTATAATTTGTATTGGCTTTCAAAATGCAAGATAATTAACAATCCCCCCCCCCTCCCGTTTTCTCCCCGATTGTACCCGGCCAATTACCCCACTCTTCCGAGCCGTCCCGGTCGCTGCTCCACCCCCTCTGTCGATCCAGGGAGGGTTGCAGACTACCACATGCCTCCTCTGATACATGTGGAGTCGCCAGCCGCTCCTTTTCACCTGACAGTGAGGAGTTTCACCGGGGGGGGGGGGTTTAGCGCGTGGGTGGATCACGCTATTCCCCCACAGTTCCCCCTTCCCCCTGAACAGGCGCCCCGACCAACCAGAGGAGGCGCTAGTGCAGCGACCAGGACACATACCCACATCCGGCTTCCCACCCGCAGACACGGCTAATCGTGTCTGTTGGGACGCCCAACCAAGCTGGAAATAACATGGGGATTCGAACCAGCGATCCCCGTGTTGGTAGGTAACTTGATAGACCACCACACCACCCGGACACCCAACAATCCTTTTAAACTGGTGTGTAATTATTATATGTGTATAGTGTGATTATAATAGACTTGGTGGCCCACTGCTCTTACATTCTTACGTTATTTCATAAAATAAATACCGAGAAACCTGGAAATATGAGCAAGGAGTACAAACAAATCAACAAAAACAAAATGGTGAGTCCAGACTCCGAGTTTACAGAGCCACTTTGTAAACAAGCATGTCATGAAAGGTGACGAGTTCAGTACACTGCCCAGTGTTCTCCCCGACGACCGGTAAGTACCTGGCGTCAGCCTGCAAATGTGTTTGACGTACTTTTGAGGTTGTGGAGGTTGTGTGTATCTGTGTACCGATGCAAAGAACTGGTTTCTTGTTGGCCTGGACTGATGCAGAAGCGTTTTCAGATGTAAGAATGTAAAGTGAGGACAGGTCTGGTGATGTTAAAACAACACAACAGTTTCTTTTTAGTCTTAAAGCTGCAGTCTGTGATTTCTCTCCATTGATGAGTAGTTATCTTATCCATTTGAAACTTGATGACACTTTAGCGATTGTGTCGGACTGACAGTCAAGATGGATAGATAGATAGATCGATAGATAGATAGATAGATAGATAGATAGATAGATAGGTACAATATGTAAAAAGTCTGCAGTACAACACATACATGGACAACAGCAGACAGTCTACGTATTATCATGAAACAGTGCAGTGATACACAACATATTACACACAACCACATACAGTAGGTGACTGGTACATATGCATATGCGTATGTGTGCCAGTAGTGTGTGAGGAAGGGACGAGAGGCAGGAATTCAGAGTCCTGCTAGCTAGGGGGAAAAGCTGTTTGTGAAGCGTTTAGTCTTAGTGGACAGTGACCTTTAGCGCCTCTCTGAGGGAAGGCGCTGAAAGATGTGATGAGCAGGATGTGAGGGGTCGGAGATGATCTTCTTTGCTCGGTTTAGAGCAGGGGTCTTAAACTCAAATTACTCGGGGGCCACTTGACAGGTGGTCTTATGGAGGAGGGCTGGTGCAATAGGGATGAAGAAAAAAAAACTGTTCGACTATATAACTTTCACATCGTTTTTTTTCTTTCATAGTTTTGACAGGTAACTATCTACATAGTGTAGCCTGGCCTATTGCAACGATCATCAACGAGTAGACTCGCTAGCCCACTGGCTAATGGGTCAGACCCTGTAGGGATGCGAGCCCGGGTCGCCCGCACCATGGGCGACTGCGCTAACCAGTTGACGTGATCCAATGTATTGTTTGCTCTGCTATGGCAAGTTATTTGTTGCTTGTAGTTCGTGAGTTCAAGGGAAAGGGTCGCATGGTTGAAATCACTTAGCACCATAACAGATGCGTCACGGTTGGAGTTTTCAATAGAGGAAATGGCATGTTGCGAGACTTTGCTAATGGCTGTATTAGTGTTAGCTTGTGGTGGAACATAAACGCCAACTAATACAACTGAAGCGAATTCTCTCGGGAGGTAATATGGCCTACATTCCAAACTGATGAATTCAGGATAAGGAGAGTAGTAGCAACGAAAGATTGTTGAGTTGTTACACAAGCGCTGATTGATCGTGAGATAAATACTCCCACTATTTGATTTGCGGGATAGTTTGACTGACCTGTCAGTTCTGAAGATAGTGAAACGGGGGGGGGGGGTACCACCTGATCAGGAACCAGTTGATCCAGCCATGTCTTGGTAAAGCAGAAGGCTGAGCAGTCTCCGTAGTCTCTGTCGTTTTGCATTAAAAACAAAAGTTCATCCATTTTATTTTTGAGGGGTCGCACGTTGGATAAGACCAGTGCCGGTAATGGGGGCCAGTAAGGCCATCTCCTGAACCTGGAGAGCCCCCCAGTTCTCCATCTCCCTGTGCTAGCTGTATTTCCTCAGGGTGGTGGTCCAGTGTTGTTTATAACCAGTATATCCTCTGGAATGTAGGCAGATAGTCCCAAATAGCCAAATGTAGTCCTGCTGATGTGCATTAGCTCCTCACGGCTGTAGTACTGTAGACGTGATGCTTTCCTGACATATACCACAAACAAAAATGCAAGACATAGCAGCAGAACAGGTACTGCGGCAAGCCTCGTGGCAGCCATGACAGACACCCCTGCTGGATATTCCTGCTGAACAGTGTTGTGATATAGTCTGATGTACGAAGGAGAGAAATAGACCTGTTGACACTGATTTTCTGGGACTACAAACAAGGTGTAGCAGCCATTGTGGCTGGTGTGCTGTCAGCTCAGCAGTAAACAGTGCCCACCCTTGTAAAAATGGATCCTGGGCCCGAAGCTGACACAGACTGTCTAATGTATTACAAACTACATCAAACTGTATGTACAGTGATAATTGGAGAAGTGGTAGATTAGCTGTCCAACAGAGGCATGGCTGCATCATCACGTTACTATTCTGTTTCCTGTATGAGGAGAAATGCTGCGTTGGTCCTACCTGGTCAAAACTTTTCCACGGCGGTATATGGAGAGAGTCTCCAACCATGGTGAAGCTGACAGTTAGAATTATGTAACCAGGCTCCGTGGTCCAGATGGATAGAGTCATTGGAGAAAAGTTGCTGATTTTCAGCTCTGACCTTGGCATCGACCTCAGATCCACCGCCAGCCATGGTCCGTTAGCCATACAGTCTATTCAAAGACAGGATGGACTGGAATAACAAAGAATATCTCTTCAGAAACCCTTTTTCTGCAAACGTAGGAATGTATTACCTATTTGTCGCCTCTTTTTCTGCCTGTTCAGCGTGTACTTCTTCTCCATCCTGGAAGAGGGAATCCATCTTTACATCTTCTTTCTGAGGATTTTTTCCCTTTTTTAACCAGCAAGGCTTTTCTTACGGACTTTTCTTTTTCCTCATGTGAAAAGGTTGTCTTGGGAAAGTGGCTGTCGTTTGCTGTGTCTGCCTGTGGAGTGTATGACGTGTAATTCAGGACTATACAAATAAACTTGACGTGACTTGATTTGCCTTTGGCTTCACTAAAGTAGAAAAGAAAAACCTGAAAAATGTTAATCCACATTCACACACTGACGCAACAGGTCTGCGCTCCAGTTTTGTATTTACCAAATCAAGCACAGGTCCTGATAAGAGTGCTTTTTGAGATTTAGATGATAATATGGACATGTAAGACAAAAGATCTGTAGATATGCCCTGACCGTCCCTAAAACTGCACTGTCAACAGATGGAAAAACAAAACGCAAACGAAGGCTTTCATACAAACCAGACGAGAGCCGCCAGCCATCTGTTAAAACCCATTTAGAACACAAAACCCCGCGTTTCCCCTTTCTCAAGTCAACTTCCTGCTGATGACCATTCAGATTGTCAGAGGCGGGAATAAGTAATTAAAGGCAATAGAAAAATGAAGGATTAGTTGGAATTAATCCCCAACTTTTTCCAATTTTCCGCAGGAGGAAAAACGCTGAAATGGAAGGCCGTGGAAATCTAGCCGAGCATGGCAGAAATAATGGGCTAGCAGCTCTCTCTCTCTCTCTCTCTCTCTCTCTCTCTCTCTCTCTCTCTCTCTGTGTTGAAATGAGAAGGGGACTAATGTGTCGATGGGCCCGGCTAAGGCTAAGATGGCTCAGCCAGATTGCCTGTGGATTTAAGTGATTAAGAACATGGTGGCCGGGATCGTCCTTTTGTCAGAGAAAAGTAATGTATGACAACGAATGCTAAAATATGAAATTCCTTATTTTAAAGAGTCCCCCTCGCCGTCCGCTCGGGATTCAGGCCATGTGGTGTAATTCATATCCAAGATTAGCTGGATGTATATCATTTGAATGTGTTATTGTACGGGGCATTGCGTGAATACAGAGTACATGGAGTGTAGCGGCTGAGTCTACAGATGTGATGGTGATGGGTTGTGCCGGTTCATCCGTAGATGTACCGCGAGGACAACTGTCAGTTGTTTGTTTTACTGGTTCGTGTCCACACAGCATATGGACATTTGCTGCAAAAAGTTTCCGTCTTCAAAGGATGTTAAAACTGCATCTTTCTTTAAAACGAGAAAAGACAGAAATGACAATCTAAACTTGTTCCTATTTCATGGCCTCTTGAGAGAAGTCACATTTCCTTGATGCATTATCAATAATCCAAGTAAGAAAACCAATGAAGGGTGAATCAGTTCATCTGGATACATTTATTGACAGATACGTTTCATCACTCATCTAAGTGACCTCGTCAGTCTGAATGGACTGCAGGTGTCCCCACCCTTATAAACAATACAGTTGCCTAACGACTGAAACCAATGACCAGTTTCACATGCAGATATGGGTGCTGTGATTGCAACAATCCCCAGTCCTCTGTGAATAGTACACATGGCCTTTGAAACTCTAGTCAGGGGTCACACCCATATTTGCATATGAAACTGGTCGTTGGTTTCGGTCGTTAGGCACTGTACTGTAATGTATTGTTTATAAGGGGTGAGGATACCTGCAGTCAGTTGAGACTGAAGATGTCACTTAGTTGAGTGATGAAACGTATCTGTCAGTGGACGCTGTATCCAGTTGAACTGATTCAACCTTCTTTGATTCCTTGATGCTAGTGTAGCGGGAGAACTCAGGGGCCAGGCGGGATCAAACCTGAGTTCCCTGCACCTTGGGCGACTACGTTAACCAGTCAACTAAAGGGTCGGGCCCGTTAGCCAACGGGCTAGCGAGTCTACACATCCGTGATCATACACTGTTACACTTGCACTTTCTGCATACCAGCTCCCCGTCACGCCTCTGAGCGCATATGCATCCCACCGCTGCCAGCAAATGTAGCAGGAGAATTCAGGGGGCAGGCAGGATCGAACCTGAGTTCCCCGCACCACAGGCAACAGTGCTAACCAGTCAACTAAAGGGTCTGACCTGTTGGCCAACGGGCTAGCGAGTCTACACATCCGTGGTCATACGCTGTTACATTAGTAAAGTAAGTCAATCAGCTTCGTTTATGAGGCACATTTCTCAAATCTCAAAATGTTGTTTCAAAAAAAAAAAATCTCCAAATAGATGAAACTGCATTGGAGGCAAGAGAATGAAACTGCATTGGAGGCAACAGAAGACTGTCTGACTGCACCGGCAGATTTCTTTTACTTTTTAGCAGCGTTATTTTTAACAGTGACAACACTCGCGTGACTCGTCTCAGCACCCTGCACCACCAACTCATTTGAAAGAAACAAAAGAACTGTGAAAAGGTGCTTTTGACAGTGTGTGTGTGTGTGTGTGTGTGTGTGTGTGTGTGTGTGTGCCTGACATCATACTTTCGAGGACACATTTAAGACTGAAGACCAGTTAATCGAGGACGGCTTGTCGAACTGGGGGGGGGGGGGGAAAGCCAGGTCCCCAATTGGGGAAAAAGCTGATTTTTGTGTCGGTGGTTAAGGTCGGGGTAAGGGTTAAGGTCATGTAGGTCTGATGGTTAGGGGTAAGAGTTAAGGTTAGGCATGTAGGTCTGATGGTTAGGGGTAAGGGTTAAGGTTAGGCATGTAGGTCTGATGGTTAAGGGTAAGGGTTAAGGTTAGGCATGTAGGTCTGATGGTTCGGGGTAAGGGTTAAGGTTAGGCCTGTAGTCCTGATGGTTAGGGGTAAGGGTTAACGTTAGGCATGTAGGTCTGATGGTTAGGGGTAAGGGTTAAGGTTAGGCATGTAGGTCTGATGGTTCGGGGTAAGGGTTAAGGTTAGGCATGTAGGTCTGATGGTTAAGGGTAAGGGTTAAGGTTAGGCATGTAGGCCTGATGGTTAAGGGTTAAGGTTAGGCATGTAGCTCTGATGTTTAGGGGTAAGGGTTAAGGTTAGGCATGTAGTTCTGATGGTTAAGAGTAAGGGTTAAGGTTAGGCATGTAGTTCGGATGGTTGGGGTAAGGGTTAAGGTTAGGCATGTAGGTCTGATGGTTCGGGGTAAGGGTTAAGGTTAGGCATGTAGGTCTGATTGTTAGGGGTAAGGGTTAAGGTTAGGCCTGTAGGTCTGATGGTTAAGGGTAAGGGTTAAGGTTAGGCATGTAGGTCTGATGGTTAGGGGTAAGGGTTAAGGTTAGGTATGTAGGTCTGGTGGTTAGGAGTAAGGGTTAAGGTTAGGCCTGTAGTCCTGATGTTTAAGGGTAAGGGTTAAGGTTAGGCATGTAGGTCTGATGGTTAGGGGTAAGGGTTAAGGTTAGGCATGTAGGTCTGATGGTTCGGGGTAAGGGTTAAGGTTAGGCATGTAGGTCTGATGGTTAGGAGTAAGGGTTAAGGTTAGGCATGTAGTTCGGATGGTTGGGGTAAGGGTTAAGGTTAGGCATGTAGGTCTGATGGTTCGGGGTAAGGGTTAAGGTTAGGCATGTAGGTCTGATTGTTAGGGGTAAGGGTTAAGGTTAGGCATGTAGTTCTGATGGTTAAGGTTAAGGGTTAAGGTTAGGCATGTTGTTCAAATGGTTAGGGGTAAGGGTTAAGGTTAGGCCTGTAGTCCTGATGGTTAGGGGTAAGGGTTAAGGTTAGGCATGTAGGTCTGATGGTTAAGGGTAAGGGTTAAGGTTAGGCATGTAGGTCTGATGGTTAAGGGTAAGGGTTAAGGTTAGGCATGTAGGTCTGATGGTTAGGGGCAAGGGTTAAGGTTAGGCATGTAGGTCTGATGGTTCGGGGTAAGGTTAGGCATGTAGGTCTGATGGTTAAGGGTTAAGGTTAAGCATGTAGCTCTGATGGTTAGGGGTAAGGGTTAAGGTTAGGCATGTAGGTCTGATGGTTAAAGTTAGGCATGTAGGTCTGATGGTTAAGGGTAAGGGTTAAGGTTAGGCCTGTAGTCCTGATGGTTAAGGGTAAGGGTTAAGGTTAGGCATGTAGGTCTGATGGTTAGGGGTAAGAGTTAAGGTTAGGCATGTAGGTCTGATGGTTAGGGGTAAGGGTTAAGGTTAGGCATGTAGGTCTGATGGTTAAGGGTAAGGGTTAAGGTTAGGCATGTAGGTCTGATGGTTCGGGGTAAGGGTTAAGGTTAGGCCTGTAGTCCTGATGGTTAGGGGTAAGGGTTAACGTTAGGTATGTAGGTCTGATGGTTAGGGGTAAGGGTTAAGGTTAGGCATGTAGGTCTGATGGTTCGGGGTAAGGTTTAAGGTTAGGCATGTAGGTCTGATGTTTAGGCGTAAGGGTTAAGGTTAGGCATGTAGGTCTGATTGTTAGGGGTAAGGGTTAAGGTTAGGCATGTAGTTCTGATGGTTAGGGGTAAGGGTTAAGGTTAGGCCTGTAGTCCTGATGGTTAGGGGTAAGGGTTAAGGTTAGGCATGTAGGTCTGATGGTTAAGGGTAAGGGTTAAGGTTAGGCATGTAGTCCTGATGGTTAGGGGTAAGGGTTAACGTTAGGCATGTAGGTCTGATGGTTAGGGGTAAGGGTTAAGGTTAGGCATGTAGGTCTGATGGTTCGGGGTAAGGTTTAAGGTTAGGCATGTAGGTCTGATGTTTAGGCGTAAGGGTTAAGGTTAGGCATGTAGGTCTGATTGTTAGGGGTAAGGGTTAAGGTTAGGCATGTAGTTCTGATGGTTAGGGGTAAGGGTTAAGGTTAGGCCTGTAGTCCTGATGGTTAGGGGTAAGGGTTAAGGTTAGGCATGTAGGTCTGATGGTTAAGGGTAAGGGTTAAGGTTAGGCATGTAGGTCTGATGGTTAAGGTTAGGCATGTAGGTCTGATGGTTAGGGGTAAGGGTTAAGGTTAGGCCTGTAGTCCTGAAGTTTAAGGGTAAGGGTTAAGGTTAGGCATGTAGTTCTGATGGTTAGGGGTAAGGGTTAAGGTTAGGCATGTAGGTCTGATGGTTCGGGGTAAGGGTTAAGGTTAGGCATGTAGGTCTGATGGTTCGGGGTAAGGCTTAAGGTTAGGCATGTAGGTCTGATGGTTAGGAGTAAGGGTTAAGGTTAGGCATGTTGTTCAAATTGTTAGGGGTTAAGGTTAGGCCTGTAGTCCTGATGGTTAGGGGTAAGGGTTAAGGTTAGGCATGTACTAGGTCTGATGGTTAAGGGTAAGGGTTAAGGTTAGGCCTGTAGTCCTGATGGTTAGGGGTAAGGGTTAAGGTTAGGCATGTAGGTCTGATGGTTGGGGTAAGGGTTAAGGTTAGGCATGTAGGTCTGATGGTTAGGGGTAAGGGTTAAGGTTAGGCCTGTAGTCCTGATGTTTAAGGGTAAGGGTTAAGGTTAGGCATGTAGGTCTGATGGTTAGGGGTAAGGGTTAAGGTTAGGCATGTAGGTCTGATGGTTCGGGGTAAGGGTTAAGGTTAGGCATGTAGGTCTGATGGTTAGGAGTAAGGGTTAAGGTTAGGCATGTAGTTCGGATGGTTGGGGTAAGGGTTAAGGTTAGGCATGTAGGTCTGATGGTTCGGGGTAAGGGTTAAGGTTAGGCATGTAGGTCTGATTGTTAGGGGTAAGGGTTAAGGTTAGGCATGTAGCTCTGATGGTTAAGGGTAAGGGTTAAGGTTAGGCCTGTAGTCCTGATGGTTAGGGGTAAGGGTTAAGGTTAGGCATGTAGGTCTGATGGTTAAGGGTAAGGGTTAAGGTTAGGCATGTAGGTCTGATGGTTAAGGGTAAGGGTTAAGGTTAGGCATGTAGGTCTGATGGTTAGGGGCAAGGGTTAAGGTTAGGCATGTAGGTCTGATGGTTCGGGGTAAGGTTAGGCATGTAGGTCTGATGGTTAAGGGTTAAGGTTAAGCATGTAGCTCTGATGGTTAGGGGTAAGGGTTAAGGTTAGGCATGTAGGTCTGATGGTTAAAGTTAGGCATGTAGGTCTGATGGTTAAGGGTAAGGGTTAAGGTTAGGCATGTAGGTCTGATGGTTAAGGGTAAGGGTTAAGGTTAGGCATGTAGGTCTGATGGTTAGGGGTAAGAGTTAAGGTTAGGCATGTAGGTCTGATGGTTAGGGGTAAGGGTTAAGGTTAGGCATGTAGGTCTGATGGTTAAGGGTAAGGGTTAAGGTTAGGCATGTAGGTCTGATGGTTCGGGGTAAGGGTTAAGGTTAGGCCTGTAGTCCTGATGGTTAGGGGTAAGGGTTAACGTTAGGCATGTAGGTCTGATGGTTAGGGGTAAGGGTTAAGGTTAGGCATGTAGGTCTGATGGTTCGGGGTAAGGTTTAAGGTTAGGCATGTAGGTCTGATGTTTAGGCGTAAGGGTTAAGGTTAGGCATGTAGGTCTGATTGTTAGGGGTAAGGGTTAAGGTTAGGCATGTAGTTCTGATGGTTAGGGGTAAGGGTTAAGGTTAGGCCTGTAGTCCTGATGGTTAGGGGTAAGGGTTAAGGTTAGGCATGTAGGTCTGATGGTTAAGGGTAAGGGTTAAGGTTAGGCATGTAGGTCTGATGGTTCGGGGTAAGGGTTAAGGTTAGGCCTGTAGTCCTGATGGTTAGGGGTAAGGGTTAACGTTAGGCATGTAGGTCTGATGGTTAGGGGTAAGGGTTAAGGTTAGGCATGTAGGTCTGATGGTTCGGGGTAAGGTTTAAGGTTAGGCATGTAGGTCTGATGTTTAGGCGTAAGGGTTAAGGTTAGGCATGTAGGTCTGATTGTTAGGGGTAAGGGTTAAGGTTAGGCATGTAGTTCTGATGGTTAGGGGTAAGGGTTAAGGTTAGGCCTGTAGTCCTGATGGTTAGGGGTAAGGGTTAAGGTTAGGCATGTAGGTCTGATGGTTAAGGGTAAGGGTTAAGGTTAGGCATATAGGTCTGATGGTTAAGGTTAGGCATGTAGGTCTGATGGTTAGGGGTAAGGGTTAAGGTTAGGCCTGTAGTCCTGATGTTTAAGGGTAAGGGTTAAGGTTAGGCATGTAGTTCTGATGGTTAGGGGTAAGGGTTAAGGTTAGGCATGTAGTTCAAATGGTTAGGGGTAAGGGTTAAGGTTAGGCATGTAGGTCTGATGGTTCGGGGTAAGGCTTAAGGTTAGGAGTAAGGGTTAAGGTTAGGCATGTAGGTCTGATGGTTCGGGGTAAGGCTTAAGGTTAGGCATGTAGGTCTGATGGTTCGGGGTAAGGCTTAAGGTTAGGCATGTAGGTCTGATGGTTAGGAGTAAGGGTTAAGGTTAGGCATGTTGTTCAAATGGTTAGGGGTTAAGGTTAGGCCTGTAGTCCTGATGGTTAGGGGTAAGGGTTAAGGTTAGGCATGTACTAGGTCTGATGGTTAAGGGTAAGGGTTAAGGTTAGGCCTGTAGTCCTGATGGTTAGGGGTAAGGGTTAAGGTTAGGCATGTAGGTCTGATGGTTAGGGGTAAGGGTTAAGGTTAGGCATGTAGGTCTGATGGTTCGGGGTAAGGGTTAAGGTTAGGCATGTAGGTCTGATGGTTAAGGTTAAGCATGTAGGTCTGATGGTTCGGGGTAAGGGTTAAGGTTAGGCATGTAGGTCTGATGGTTCGGGGTAAGGGTTAAGGTTAGGCATGTAGCTCTGATGGTTAGGGGTAAGAGCTAGGGAATGAATATAAGCATATGCAATTTCCCCAAAAGTGACCTAGTGTGTGTGTGTGTGTGTGTGTGTGTGTGTGTGTGTGTGTGTGTGTGTGTGTGTGTGAAGGGGTCGAGGCGGTTACCCTTTGGCAGGCACCACAGCAACGACGTAAAAGTACATAAATTGAATTACGCCGCTTATTCCAGAGGACCCCCCCCCCCCCACTCACATACACACCACCACCACCACGCCATCCCTCATTAAAGAGGCGAGCAGATATTTCCTGAGCACAAACGGGGATGAGCGAGACGGGGACGGCGTGCACACGTGCGGCCTGGGGAAGCATCGTTCCGCACAAAACCTCCGTCGCCATCATCTTCGACAGGTGCTGGCGGATAATTGGCCGCCGTGCCAACTGCAACTGCAGTGCGCCTGTCTTCCTCCAGCTCATTACTATCAGTCAGAACGCCTCCCCCCCCCCCCCGCCCCCGACCGCCTCCCCCGACACCCACTCCCCAAATCCTCCCCCGTATCCGCATGACTCCACTTATTTGGTAAACCCGCCGCTGAGCTCTCTGGAAGTGCTGACATTAAGGGCGCCTCTGTCGTCTCGCCAAGCAGCCGACACGCTGCGCGGACAGTGTACGCCTGACATGTCGCCGCCATGTTGCGGGGGAACGCCAGACGGCAATGCCGGCTGGCACACGGGCGGGTGTAGTCTATACTGCTGTAAAACAACCGTAAATGTATAGTGCAAATGGTGCACGTTAAGTGTTTGGCAACTGCTAAAATTGTGTGCACGTGTCAACGCAGGAGCGAGCTTGCACGACTGTTTCGTTTTCATATTTCCACTTTTTCTTTTTTAAAGGGAATTAACAGTGTGTTCCGTCATCTGTCTTTAAAGATATAATCTGTAGTTTTTCTAATATTAAAATATGCCATATTTGATACCTTCTCCCACCGGCATATTTGCAGCAGCAGAACAGCCGTTCGGTCTGTTGGCGTTCGGTAGTTGCTTCTCTGTAAGCGGCGGTTCGTTGGTGCCGGCGATGTCCGATGTACGTTCCCGCCAAGTATTCAAATGTACTGGTACCTGCACAGGAAATGTGTCAAAGAAGGAGAAGAAGGAACTTTTTTTTTGGGGTGGATTTTCCCTCCTTTTTCTCCCCAATTGTACCCGGCCAATCACCCCGCTCTTCCGAGCCGTCCCGGTCGCTGCTCCACCCCCTCTGCTGATCCGGGGAGGGCTGCAGACTACCACATGCCTCCTCCCATACATGAGGAGTCGCCAGCCGCTGCTTTTCACCTGACAGTGAGGAGTTTCACCAGGGCAACGTAGCGCGTGGGAGGACCCCGACTGACCAGAGGGGGCGCTAGTGCAGCGACCAGGACGCATACCCACATCCGGCTTCCCACCCGCAGACACGGCCAATTGTGTCTGTAGGGGCGCCCGACCAAGCCGGAGATAACACGGGGATTCGAACCGGCGATCCCCGTGTTGGTAGGTAACGGAATAGACCGCTACACTACCCGGACGCCCCTAGAAGGAACCTACAACGTCAGATGCTGGAGAGCAAGCGAGGGGTGCAAAAATACAAAGTTAAATATTATCCAATATTTAATGAGGTTTTGTGGATGACGTTGTTGATCAGCCTTCCTTCACTGGAGTACAGTACACACGCTACCGCTGGATTATCTCGCCAGTGTTGCACCAAAACCTGCCATCGTCGAAACTTGTGACCTGCACATGAAGTCGTTATGTATGTTAAGGATTACGTTCGGTTCGGATGGAATTCAAACCATTGTGGCCACCACACGAAACACCAAATCCACCAAACTGAAGAAATTAAGGATAACCGCTTTAATAAAGGTACTATCTGGTTTCTTCTCTTTCTGCTCAGTGTGCGGAACATGTTGGAATGTTGTCCACACTTGCCTTTGTCGAGTGAAAAATCTACCACCCGGTGAAAAACACATTTTCCTTCATCTTCCCTCTGGTGTAGGAGGGGACAACATCAAATAGGGAATTAAAAGACAGAAGGAGAATCAGGGCAGGATCCCTTCAGCCTGAAGACTGGTCCAGTTGAGCCTGTTCTAGATTGTTCTAGATTTGCATGTGCCTGAGAGCAAGTTCGCGCGTATGCACATGCATTCACGCACACACGTTAACACCTCTTTTCACTTCCCCGGCTGCGTGCGAACAGAGACGATGCTGTGTTTTAGCAGATATTCCTGAGCATGTGTCTCCTCACGCACCTCTAAATAAAGGCTGCTAAGGCAAAGCCACACCTCCGGCAGGAGGTGTCCGGCTGAATCCACAAAGCAGATGCTCTGTGAAAGATGTGGAGACCTTACGGGGTCTCTTAACCATGAGTCAACTAGCTAGTGACCTGGAGGGTCAACGCCGTATTAAGAAGAGAAGAAGAAAGGAAGAAACCTTGTTTGTCGTTGTACAGTTGTTTTTTTTACAATGCTGCAATGAAACCTGTCTTCTGCATGTAACCCATCCTGTCATGTAGGAGCAGTGGGCAACTGCAGCACCCGGGGACCAACTCCAGTTCTTCTTTCCAGTGCCTTGCTCAGCGGCATAGACAGGAGTATTAACCCTAACATGCATGTCTTTTTGATGGTGGGAGGAAACCGGAGCACCCGGAGGAAAGCCACGCAGACATGGGGAGAACATGCAGACTCCACACAGAAAGGACCTGGGACAGCCTGGGGTTCGAACCCAGGACCTTCTTGCTGTGAGGCAACAGTGCTCACCACTGAACCGCCGTGCCGCTCAACAAGGTCATGTACAGTTATGTAGTGGTAAATAAATCGGTGGGTCAACTCTGATCTTATGATTTTGTTTCGTAATCAACGGGCAACCATCTGCTAACGTAGTTTTATCAGAGAAAGCATTAGTTTTTATAAGTACTGTTGACTTTGGTGTATGCTATGGATTTATGTGATGAAGCTGTAAGTCCGTGGTAAAAAGGAAGTGGTTAAACTGGGTTTAGGTGTGCTCTTCCTCCACTACACCATTGGTCATGACGCCTCATCCATTCTCTACACCCACTTCAAGAATATACTTATCATCGCTGTACATACATACAGTGAAATTCATTCTCTGCATTCAAGCCATCCTCGATAAACACTCTAGAGACAGTGGGCAACCGGGCTGAACTTCCCAGCATGCACTGTGTCAGAATGAAGACATTTTGCCTGTCCATCACAGGGCAAGTGATGGACAGGCATGCGTGTCTATATAGAGTATAGGAGGAAACTGGAGGATCTGTGTGAAAAAACCCATTTGAACACAGAGAATGTGTTGAGGTTGTGAATCTCCACACAGAATGTTTTGGGATCGTAGGCACCAACTTATGAAAACGATCGTGGACGTTCATCTAAAGGGACAGACGTAGAAGTGCATAGATGAGCAATGATATTAACTTCATTTGCAAAGCGGCACTTTCCCCTCACTACTGAGACTCAACAATAGACAACAGAGACAAGGTGGAGAAACAAAGGCAGTGAACGATGTGTACCTGCTAGGATTCATGGCGACTCGTGGGGATTTCCAGTATATATTCTCATTGGACAAGTCACCAAAGTCACCATGCGTTGCATCCTTGATATATTGATGTTGGCATATTGAATAGAAGAATCCCTCTCCTTTCTCTCTGCTTAGCTTTCTCCTTTTATGAGGTTTACTATATTCCCATGTTACAGCGGGATATTACAACAAATGCAAGAGCATGAAAAAAGATACAGAAGTAGGGTGAGTAATTATAGAGTATTGGGATTAATTTACAGCTGGTATTATCATGCAATCTGTGTCTGGATAATGAACAACCCTGTAACACACCTTTTGCATTTACACCTGGTATTTATACGCGTCTGTGCTGTCAGCATTGTGTCTGGGGCTCATTTTTCATGCAAACTAGTGAGGAGAAGGAGTGGGTGGAAAGATGGAAAGTCAGTTAAACATTCAAAATCAAAGGCAGTGTCATTTGAGAGGTCATTTAACAACTCGGAGGCATCAGAAATGCAAGGTTTGTTGTGCTGGGGTTGTGTTTTTTTTGTCATCGCTGTGAGTCTGAGTAAATGAGGTTTCTACCCCCAGGGTGGTATTTCCGTCTTATCAATGCATGTACATTGTATCGATTGCATTTACGACAGACTGATTTTGGCTGAGACCCAATCACAATGTGAGCCAGACTTCCTCTGGAGACAATATGGCGAATCCAGTCACATTCGGAATACAATGCATGTATTGTGTTCACACTTGGTGTTAACGTGGCACCAATTTATTTTATTTTTTGCTTTAACATATATTCGTTAAATTCATTCTGGTGACATAGTGGGTGGTCTGTGAGAGAGTGACACAATCCCAGTGGAGCTCGGTTTCCTTTCGAAGCCTTGTTTTCTCTGTGCATCGTGTCTGCCGCCAGACACCAGACCGACCTCCTGGGGAACTGGTCTGTGAGCAGAGCTCCTCTTCTTCTTTTGATTTTGAGCTACAGCTTATCTCATTGCTTCGTTATGAAGTTTAAGAGACGACCTTGTCGTTATGAAATGACATGAAATATGATGAAGAGTGCATAATGACTAGGTTGGGCCTTGAAACTGACTTGAGTACAGAGACTTGAGTCTTTCTTGTGTCTTGGGCAATGACTTGGTCCCACCTCTGATATATATATATATATATATATATATATATATATATATACACACACACACACACACACACACACACACACATAGAGAAATGGGAAAATAGTAACTATTATTATCAGCAGAGAAGATGTGCCTCTTTCTGACAATGCAGGCTGAAACATGGCAGCATGTCAGTAAGGTCTTGAACAGGAAGTCAGACATGATAACCAGCTGCGGAGGTTTCCATGCGGCAGGTTGGGTAATCAGCTGCCGACAATGCCATATTTTTTATTTATTTTTATTTCTTTTACTTGATGTCGCTCCTTCCTGTGCTGCAGCTTCTCTCTGGATGGCAGATGTGATGATATGAAAAGTTGGTTTGCGCCTCGCCCGTCACAGCTGCTGACGAACGGTAGCAGCCTGGGCCGCAGACCATTTCTACACATTTGGGTTTCAGTGTCGCTTGTCGGGTACTGACAAGACACATTAAAGCACACTTTACTTTGTCCTCACACAGTCCAAATGACATGCATATGAGGTGGACTGGACACTCTACATAGCCTGTAGGGAGGGAGGTGTGTGTGTGTGTGTGTGTGTGTGTGTGTGTGTGTGTGTGTGTGTGTGTGTGTGTGTGTGTGTGTGTGTGTGTGTGTGTGTGTGTGTGTGTGATAGACATGGACACATACACACACACACACACTCTCTCTTGCACTGTTTTCCCCTCCCTTCTTCTTTACATGGTTATCTGTTTCTTTCTGTCGATCTCTGCCAGTTTCTCACTCTCTCTCGCCATCGCTCTCTCTGTCTCTCTCTCTCGCCATCTCACTGTCTCTCTCTCTCTGTCCATCTCTCTCTGTCTCTGTCCATCTCTCTCTGTCTCTCTCTCTCTCTCCATCTCACTGTCTTTCTCTCTCTGTCCATCTTTCTCTCTACACATTTGGGTTTCAGTGTCCTCTCTGTCCATCTTTCTCTCTCTGTCTATCTCTCTCTCTCTGTCCATCTCTCTCTCTGTCCATCTGTCTCTCTGTCCATCTCTCTCTCTCTCTGTCCATCTTTTTCTTTCTCTGTCCATCTCTGTTTGTTTCTCTCTGTATCTATCTCCTTTTTGGTGTACCTCTCTTTCTACCTGTTTCTCACTGTCTGTTTCAGTCTGCCTGTTTCTTACCGTCTGTTTCTCTCTTTCTCGCTCTCTGACCATCTCTCTGTCCATCTTTTTCTTTCTCTGTCCATCTCTGTCCATCTCTCTGTCCATCTTTTTCTTTCTGTCCATCTCTTTCTTTCTCTCTCTGTCCATCTCTTTCTTTCTCTCTGTCCATCTCTCTCTCTCTGTCCATCTTTCTCTCTCTCTGTCCATCTCTTTCTTTCTCTCTGTCCATCTCTCTCTCTCTGTCCATCTTTCTCTCTCTCTATCCATCTTTCTCTCTCTGTCCATCTTTCTCTCTCTCTGTCCATCTTTCTCTCACTCTGTCCATCTCTCTCACTCTGTCCATCTTTCTCTCTCTGTCCATCTTTCTCTCACTCTGTCCATCTTTCTCTCACTCTGTCCATCTCTCTCTCTCTGTCCATCTTTCTCTCTCTCTGTCCATCTTTCTCTCTCTGTCCATCTTTCTCTCTCTCTGTCCATCTTTCTCTCACTCTGTCCATCTCTCTCACTCTGTCCATCTTTCTCTCTCTGTCCATCTTTCTCTCTCTCTGTCCATCTTTCTCTCACTCTGTCCATCTTTCTCTCTCTCTGTCCATCTTTCTTTCTCTCTGTCCATCTCTCTCTCTCTGTCCATCTTTCTCTCTCTCTGTCCATCTTTCTCTCTCTGTCCATCTTTCTCTCACTCTGTCCATCTTTCTTTCTCTGTCCATCTTTCTCTCTCTGTCCATCTTTCTCTCTCTGTCCATCTTTCTTTCTCTCTGTCCATCTCTCTCTCTCTGTCCATCTTTCTCTCTCTCTGTCCATCTTTCCCTCTCTGTCCATCTCTCTCTCTGTCCATCTCTCTCTCTCTGTCCATCTTTCTCTCTCTCTGTCCATCTCTTTCTTTCTCTCTGTCCATCTCTCTCTCTCTCTCTCTCTCTCTCTCTCTCTCTCTCTCTCTCTCTCTCTCTCTCTCTCTCTCTCTCTCTCTCTCTCTCTCTCTCCATCTTTTTCTTTCTCTGTCCATCTCTGTTTGTTGCTCTCTGTATCTAGCTCCTTTTTGGTGTACCTCTCTTTCTACCTGTTTCTCACCGTCTGTTTCAGTCTGCCTGTTTCTTCCCGTCTGTTTCTCTCTTTCTCTCCTCCGTATCTCTCCGTGTTAAAATCAAATTCACAGTTGCTTTACTGGCATGAAACACAACATTTCTGTAATTATTGCAAAAATATATATCCAGTAACACAACCATACATATGATAATATTTTTCTGTCCGTCTCTCCGACTGTTTCGCTCTCCTCCTGTCTCTCCATCTCTCCTTTTCCATGTTTATCTCTGACTCCTTCCCCGTCTCTCTCCCTTCTTTTCTCTTGCTGTCGCTTAGCAGACTAAATGACCAACTCGGCACAGTCTGCTCATGATGGGGTCCCCCCCCCCGCCCCCCACACAGTCTCCCGTCTAGTTAGATTTCTAGCGTAGCTGACACACACGTCAAAACAATATGTGGTAAAAATTTCAACAAAACAGGAGAAAACCTGGAGACGGGACTTTTGTTCAAGCCCATCGAAAAGCAATATCCGGACCCCAGCCGAAAACAACAAAAAAAGCAAAATGTGCCCCTGCGCGGCCGACCACACTCGGCACTTGAATGGGAAACGCTGAAGAATTCATTTAAAGTCAAGGGCTTGTTGTTGTTCTGGTCCGCTCACCCGGTTTAACCTGCGAGACCGTCCATAACCGTCACAGCCTGGACGAACCCTGCTACGTGTAAAGCTGCAGTGAATGTTAATCAGCCCGTCAGTTATTCTGTCCGTCTGGGTCTTGAAGTCAGGTTACACAACACTAACTGGGATCTTTACCCTGCGTGGACACACAAGGATGTGATGTGATCATGGTTCACAGCATGCTAACAGCCCTGAAATTAGCATTAGCCTGTTTCAGAAACGTGTCGTCATCCGACAACAGAAATATAAAGATCATCATCATCATCGTCATCGTCTATACGCTGGGCTGAAACACAAGATCAGCCATAAAGACAGAATCGAAGGAGACAGAGAGTTGGCTTTTTAACAGTGCGGGGAATAGGGAGGGAGGACCCATCTTTGCCCGTCGGCCATGTTTGGGAAGAAGGTTTATTATCACATTTCATTTGTGTTAAGAAAGTGTTTGCCGCTGCACCAGTGTTTGTCATGGTGATGTTTCTGTTGGACAGATAATCTACCAATTCTACTTTCACAGCATCCATCCATCCATCCATTATCCAAGCCACTTATCCCAATTGGGGTCGCGGGATGCTGGAGCCTATCCTAGGAGTCATTGGGCGGCAGGCAAGGAGACACCCTGGACAGGCCGCCAGTGCATCACAGGGCCCACACACACACACACATTCACACCTAGGGACAATTTAGTATGGCCGATTCACCTGACCTACATGTCTTTGGACTGTGGGAGGAAACCCACGCAGACACGGGGAGAACATGCAAACTCCATGACCCGGGACGACCCTCAAGGTTGGACTACCCCGGGGCTCGAACCCAGGACCTTCTCGCTGTGAGGCGACCGCGCTAACCGCTGTGCCACCGTGCCGCCCTGTATAGTTTAATGTAGTGTTTGATACACCAGATCAACCCGTGTTAGCTTTGGACCCAGGATCCGTGTTTACAAGGGTGGGAACTGTTTCCTGCCGAGCTGACGGCACACCGGCCACAATGGCTGCTGCACCCGGTTTGTCGTTCTCACTGCTAAAGGGGAGGGACGGATCAGGGAAATCACGGATCGCAGCTTCAACGCCGCGGCTACCTTGAGTTATTCCGACTCCCGAGCTAACAGTTTCCCAACCGCTGCGTTGTTTCTGTGTGTAAGGTGCGAATTTAACATCGCGCAAACGGGTTTCCAACGTCTCTGCTCACAGCCGCCGAGGCAGAAAAAGTCCTAAAACGATTCCACGGCCGGACCGGCTCCTAACGAGTCCTGCAATAAGCCGAAAAACCGCGTTCGAAATTAGAAGAGCGGCCACGGATATTTCCCGTCTCGTAACCCCCCCGCCCCCCGTGGGACGCCACGTCTCCATTTCGCTGCGGTGCGCTCATCCTGTTACTAATGCCTGACTCCGTGTAACCCTTATCTCCGGGCCCTCGACACGGCCCGGCAGGGCTCTGTGTGTAAGCAATTAAAAGGGCTTATTCACCAGATAAGTGGGGGAGAGTGGTCAGGGTGAAAGCCACAGTCTCCCAGCATCAAGTCTTTAGGTTACAGCCTCAGGCTTGGATGGCAGAGGGGTGAGGGGTGAGCCAAATGACATGTGTGTGTGTGTGTGTGTGTGTGTGTGTACACACTGAAAAGATGAGCGAGGGATACTAGACACTGCGTACACAACATCCTAACGTACATAGAGATGTATATCTGGGTACGTGTACCCACACCACTCTGTTTATGGCGGTTCCCTCCTGCTGTGCGACAACAGTGCTGAGTTGTGCGTCACCCGACCGGTGACCGAGTGGTGTAAACCCTGTTGTTTACTGAGTTCGGTGTCGGCGTTGTGTTTTCCTCCCGTAGTCCGGAGACGTGGGAGGGAAGTCGGAGCCGATGCATTGCCCGTATATATGAGTGTGTGTGTGTGTGTTTGTGTGCAAAACAGAAAACATGTAAAGAGACGTGGCGAAGAGGAGGCGATGCGGCCCGGGTGGTGCGTGGCGGTCTTGACTTGATGACGTTTGCGGCGCCGAGAGGCGGTAAACAGGATGTGAGACTCCCACGTGTGTCTGACTCGCATCGCGGAGGCCTACAGCCTCATGCTAACGGTCACGGGAATGAGTGAGAGGGAGGGAGGGGGGAGGGGGGTGAGGAGAGGGGGGAGAGTAATTTGACAAAACCCTCTCTGGTGTTTATGTTCGGGAGATTTTCTGGGGGTTGCAGCTGGTTTGATCCCGCGTGACGGAAGAGTGTTTAGAAACCAGCGGACTGCACAGAGGACCGCTAAGATGAAACTCTCCCTCCCTCTCTCTCTCTCTCTCTCTCTCTCTCCCCCTCTCACTGTCTTTTACTGTCTCTCTCTCCCTCTCTCTCTCTCTCTCTCTCTCTCTCTCTCTCTCTCTCTCCCTCTCACTGTCTTTCACCGTCTCTCTCTCTCCCTCTCACTGTCTTTCACCGTCTCTCTCTCTCTCCCTCTGTCTTTCACTGTCTCTCTCTCCCTCTCACTGTCTTTCACCGTCTCTCCCTCTGTCTTTCACCGTCTCTCTCCCTCTCACTGTCTTTCACCGTCTCTCTCTCTCTCTCTCCCTCTGTCTTTCACTGTCTCTCTCTCCCTCTCTCTCTCTCTCCCTCTCACTGTCTTTCACTGTCTCTCTCTCTCTCTCACTGTCTTTCACTGTCTCTCTCCCTCTCCCTCTCTCTCTCCCTCTCACTGTCTTTCACTGTCTCTCTCTCTCTCTCACTGTCTTTCACTGTCTCTCTCCCTCTCTCTCCCTCTCACTGTCTTTCACTGTCTCTCTCTCTCTCCCTCTCACTGTCTTTCACTGTCTCTCCGTCTCTCTCTCTCACTGTCTTTCACTGTCTCTCTCACTCTCTCTCTCTCTCCCTCTCACTGTTTCTCCGTCTCTCTCTCTCACTGTCTTTCACTCTCTCTCCGTCTCTCTCTCTCACTGTCTCTCTCTCTCTCTCTCTCTCTCCCTCTCAC
Organism: Lampris incognitus; assembly: GCF_029633865.1. Classification (NCBI taxonomy): domain Eukaryota; kingdom Metazoa; phylum Chordata; class Actinopteri; order Lampriformes; family Lampridae; genus Lampris; species Lampris incognitus. The sequence continues at coordinate 7,702,940 of NC_079213.1, forward strand.
TGTCTCTCCGTCTCTCTCTCTCACTGTCTTTCACTGTCTCTCTCTCTCACTGTCTTTCACTGTCTCTCTCTCTGTCTCTCCCTCTCTCTCTCTCACTGTCTTTCACTGTCTCTCTCTCTCTCTCTCTCTCCCTCTCTCTCTCTCTCACTGTCTTTCACTGTCTCTCTCTCTCTGTCTCCCTCTCTCTCTCTCACTGTCTTTCACTGTCTCTCTCTCTCTGTCTCCCTCTCTCTCTCTCACTGTCTTTCACTGTCTCTCTCTGTCTTTCACTGTCTTTCACTGTCTCTCTCTCACTCTCTCTCGCTGTTGATCTTTAGTGCTGTTTCTCTATCTTTTTGGCTTTCTCTCTCTCGCTCTGTCAGTTTCCTTTGCACTCCATATATCTATATATCACCCTTGCTGTCTCTCACTGTCTCTCTCTGTCTCTCCCTCTCTCTCTCTCACTGTCTTTCACTGTCTCTCTCCCTCTGTCTCTCCCTCTCTCTCTCTCACTGTCTTTCACTGTCTCTCTCTCTCTCTGTCTCCCTCTCTCTTTCACTGTCTCTCTGTCTCTCCCTCTCTCTCTCTCGCTGTTTATCTTTAGTGCTGTTTCTCTATCTTTTTGGCTTTCTCTCTCTCGCTCTGTCAGTTTCCTTTGCACTCCATATATCTATATATCACCCTTGCTGTCTCTCACTTTTCTTCCTCTCTCTTATGCTCTGTCGCTCTCTCTCTCTCTCTCTCTCTCTCTCTCTCTCTCTCTCTCTCTATATATATATATATAATATATATATACTCTCTCCCCACCTCTCTCTCCGTCTCTCCTCTCCCGTCTCCATCATTCCCTCTTTTGGGTCTCGCTCTCGCTCTCTCTGTATTCTCTGTATTCTGCTGTATTCTCTCCCTTTTCTCTTGCTCTCCTCCTTCTCTCTGCCCCTCTATATTGTTCTGTTTCTCCTCGATCTTTGTTCCTCCCTCTCCCTCTCTACCTCCATCTTCCTCAGTAGCTCTGATTTCCTCCCCATCTCTCTCTCTCCCCCCCCCCCCAATCTTCTCTGCGTGAAACAGGATCACGGGCATGTGGAGGAGGTCCTTGGAGAGGGAGGTGTTAGTCGAGGAGCTAAACGGGCGCTGGGAGGACCAGGGTCCCCCAGACATGAGGATTCTGGGAAAGTTACGGGCACCGCCGAATTAAAGGGAAAACGACGGAGACGTGAAAGTGGACGGTAAGACGTGAAGGCGGCTTTGTCTGTGAAAGCAGGACAGCGATGAGAGCCACAGCGCCGCCACACAGGCTCACATGTAGGGACATGGTCGCCATAACGACTACAGTCGCACCTTATGTTTCCGTCCAACCGTCGGACGAACTCCGAGTGAATAATTAAACGTCACAAAGGATTCATGCAATGAAGGCGTTTCTATCAGATCTAATGAGGCAAATAAAACCCTGAACGTAGGCAACGTGTCCTACGAGGTATGTCCAAACCCCCCCCCCCCACCCAAGTTAAGATGAAGTAACGGGGGCGTCCGGGTGGCGTGGCGGTCTATTCCGTTGCCTACCAACACTGGGCTCGCCGGTTCGAGTCCCCGTGTTACCTCCGACTTGATTGGGCGTCCCTACAGACACAACTGGCCGTGTCTGCGGGTGGGAAGCCGGATCTTCGTATGTGTCCTGGTCGCTGCACTAGCGCCTCCTCTGGTCGGTCAGGGTGCCTGTTCGGGGGGGGGGTAACTGGGGGGAATAGCGTGATCCTCCCACGTGCTACGTCCCCCTGGTGAAACTCCTCACTGTCAGGTGAAAAGAAGCGGCTGGTGACTCCACATGTATGGGAGGAGGCATGTGGTAGTGTGTAGCCCTCCCCGGATCGGCAGAGGGGGTGGAGCAGCGACCGGGACGGCTCGGAGGAGTGGGGTCATTGGCCGGGTACAATTGGGGAGAAAAGGGGGAGGTTGGAAACCACGTTTTAATTATGCGCACCTAGTGCGGACTGTTGACCAGGCATGAGGTGGTGCATCATGTGGGTGGGTGGAGCGTCTTTTTTCTTTTTTCTTCTTTTTTTTTTACCTGCGACACCAACTGCCCCTGTGTTGGGTGTGGTTGCCTGGTACACCAACTGCCCCTGTGTTGGGTGTGGTTGCCTGGTACACCAACTGCCCAGTGTTGGGTGTGGTTGCCTGGTACACCAACTGCCCCAGTGTTAGGTGTGGTTGCTTGGTACACCGACTGCCCCAGTGTTGGGTGTGGTTGCCTGGTACACCAACTGCCCTAGTGTTGGGTGTGGTTGCCTGGTACACCAACTGCCCTAGTGTTGGGTGTGTTGCCTGGTACACCAACTGCCCTAGTGTTGGGTGTGGTTGCCTGGTACACCAACTGCCCCTGTGTTGGGTGTGGTTGCCTGGTACACCAACTGCCCCGGTGTTGAATGTGGTTGCCTGGTACACCAACTGCCCCAGTGTTGGGTGTGGTTGCCTGGTACACCAACTGCCCCTGTCTTGGGTGTGGTTGCCTGGTACACCAACTGCCCCGGTGTTGAATGTGGTTGCCTGGTACACCAACTGCCCTAGTGTTGGGTGTGGTTGGGATCAGCAGATCTGCGTGGGTGCGCGCAGCTTCCGGGATCAGTGCAGCAGGTTCGGTTCGGTCCGCTTCAGGAGAGACCGGATGTTCTCTCCGGTTGGTCGGACTAAAACATGTGCGTGTGCCAGGACCAGGACCGGCACCGGCGAGAAACGAGTTGGGGAAATATCGGCAAAAATCCGATATCGTGGCATCCCTAGAAAACGTTACCGTCACGATATTCCCGGGGGAATTCCCACAGTATGGATTATATATCATGAGACTTGCTCACACCAGCAAACATATCGTGTGTGGGGAATCCAGCTGACTGGTAAAGTACAGCATACCAAACCCAAACCGGTTTTCAGATAATAATCCCTCAAATGGTTCACGCCTCATTTTGTGAGACGTTTTAGGTCATTGATTCTCATTATCACAAGAGTGTGTATCACGAGATGACAATACCCACTACTACTACCACCATTACTACTACTACTACTACTACTAGCTACCATTACTATTACTACTACTACCACCATTACTACTACTACTAGCTACCATTACTATTACTACTACTACTACCACCATTACTACTACTACTACTACTAGCACAACCACCATTACTACCACTAATACGACTACCAGTACTATTACTACTACTACTACTAGCACTACTACTACCACTAATACTAGCTACCATTACTATTACTACTACTACTACCACCATTACTACTAGCAACTACTGCCATTACTACTACTACTACTACCACTACTACTACCACCATTACTACTACTAGTACCTATTACTACTACTACTACCATTAGTGCTACTACTACTACTAATACCACTACTACTACCACTGCTACTTAGTAGTACTGGTAGTACTTGTGGCAGCAGTGGCTCCTGTCCTCAGAGCTGGAGCAGTGGAGTGTAGTTCAGGGAGTATAAATGTGACGGGGGTAGTATAAATGTGACGGGGGTAGTATAAATGTGACAGGGGTAGTATAAATGTGACGGGGGTAGTATAAATGGGTATAGGAGTACGTGGCTTTAACTGCAGCTTTCCACCGCGCTGCTATTTATTCAGCAGCCTGCAGAATTTGTTTTACTTCAAATGAAACGGAGAGGAGAGCGAGCGGAGATCAAATAGAATGGAGAAGAGAGTGGAGGAGGAGGAGGAGGAGGAGGAGGAGGAGGAGAAGAAAAAAAAGAAAAACTAATTTCCTCCGACATCAAACGCGGGCACAGTGAGTGCCAATCAACTCCCTTTCTTTATTTCATATTTGAAACGCAAATTCAAACGGCTTTTGGGAGGGGAGGACGAGCACCTGAGACGGGCCGCTGGGTGGTCCGTTTGGCGCCGCTGGGTGGTCCACGTTGGCCCAGTGAGGAGGTGCCGCCCCGTCACTAAAGGGTCAAACAAAGAAGGTAGAGCCGGCGGCGGACATACCATGTGTACTTTCCGTCTGAGTAACTCGACCGTTGGTCCCGAGCCCTGACGCACTACCGTCCACGTTTCCTGTTAGGTTTTCTGTTAATCCCGAAAACAGTTTTACACCCAGAGCAAATACAGACGTCCTGGACATGCCCGTCTAAAACCACCGCGGAGTGAATAGAGATGATTATCGCTTCACTTAGTGCCAGGAGATAAGGAAAATTACACACAACATACACAAACATATATATACACACACACACATGCAGATGTATATCACGCTATGTGCTTACATTTGCAAGAACGGCGTGTTTGCAAACCCAGCCGAGGTCCATCACACCGAGCCGCTGGGTCACGGGGAGCATCACGTCCAAGCCGAACTAGCTCTCAGATATTTCACACCTGACTTCGCACCCAATGTCAGGTCATGGATTCTCCTCAGCATTCATTTAAACAAGATTGTGTATCAAACTATGACAGTACCCAGATTTCCTCCCAGTGCGACACTGCTGAATGACAGTAAATGGTAATGGAGAGTTAATGTAAAAACTCATGGGCACCATGATAACGGCGCCGGTGCCCGTCTGAGAGATCCACGTTCCTGAGACTCGTGTGGAAACGAGAGCCGGTCCCCGGTCCTGTCGTGTTGTTCTATACACAACTTAATGGCGTTTGTTTTTAGTGAGCTTCTTCTGCCATAACTGCTCGCTAGTCACAGCAGCTCAGCCTTTTCTTCAAACTCGCTGCTAGTACCTGCCTTCCTCTTCTCTCTCTCTCTCTCTCTCTCTCTCTCTCTCTCTCTCCCCCCCCCTCCCCCATTTGGCGGTGATGGTGAAGAATGATGCGGAAGTGTTGAAGTATTCACAATCTGAATATTTGGGGGGGGTCGTCCCAGTCTGCCGTGTGGAAGGCACGCCAGAGAGAGGGCATCTTTGCACGGCGACTCCTCGGGGGGGTTTGCGGCGTTAAACCCACCCCAGCACCGAGTCGGCGAGCGGTTTGGCTGGTCCGCTTGGCGAGGGGCGGCGGAGCGTGACGCCTCGGGTGTCGGTGCTTGGATCGGTGACAGCGCGGGGCAGCGAGGGGACGATGGAGGGCGCGGGAAGTCACGTTGGCCCCCGGCTGCCGTCCTGGCCCGGCCCAGACAGCTGGCGCCGGGGTCACCCGGTGGCTGAGGGGGGGCATCCCCCACCCACCCCGGGGGGATGATAGACCAGTACCGACCTACTGGTTTCATAGAGCAGATGTAGGCAGCCGTGTGCCGGGAGCGTGCACGTTTTCGCCCAGACGGCACCGGCTGCTGTGTGGTGTATTGATGGGCTGCAACGGGAAGCCTGTCCATTAAGTACGGCCACGGTTCTTCCATGGTGTCGTGACTTGTACGACGGCACCGGTACTGGGTTAGATAATGTGTTCGCCGTGGTGCAGCCGTGGTCGAAGTGGTCCAGTGCACTGGAACGTCAGCGGGGTCAAATGGGACGATAACGGCACGGTGGGTCAAACGGCGGTCCAGATGAGCTGCGACCCGTGTTGGCACCATGATGCACCGGATTAATACCGGTCCATCATATCGCAGACTGTGACGGCGGGGTGGGTGCTGGCTACAGATCTTGGTCCACGTGTTAATTCTGCGGGTGAAGTCCCGCTGTCCTGCGCCCATAACTGTCCCCCGGGTCACTCGTGAGGTATCTCCAAATTCCTGTTCAGTGTCGTCCACCAAACTCAGCGTATTTCTCAAAATGGTGAAGTGAATCAGAACACACCTGAGCAGAGATCAGCCCCCGGTTTAGACGAGCCCCCGCCGCCCCCCGCCCCCATGCGGCTGCAACAAAAAACTGTATTTCAATCAGGACTCGGGCGAGGCCGATCCGTCAATAACGTTAAAGGGAGATGAATGGACATCAGAAAAGGTCAAATCTCAGGGAGTCGCAGAACAGATCAATTCACATAAAGCCCGCGGCGTTGCATTCTGATGCGGAAAGGTGGAAAGTTGGTCTGATTGATTGATCCGGGCCTCCCAGACGGCTCCTGTATTGTTCTAACTGGGATTTACAGTCGTGTTGTGCTCGGGGGGTCCAAAGCCGGCCCGTCATTACCGGGTTGAGTTCATATATTATCTCACCACAGCTACTGTGAACTGTGTGCTTTCATTTCTACTGCTAGAGAGCGTGTGTAAAGTGCTTTCTTGTGACCCTTTTTCACACTTGTTATGGTTTTACTTTATCTTTCTAAGCCCTTTGCACATTACTTGTATGGAAATCACTACATCGTTTATTATTAGTGGAAAAATGGGATTTATTTTTTAGCTCTATTGCATGCCCCGTAGTGTTGCCAAGTCCCCAATGGGAAACCCAAACCAGATCACAAATATCCAGAACCTGCATTCATACAAAATAATACAACCAGGTGTTGGTTTATTTCACACGATTGCTCGTTAAGCGACGCTGAACGAATAACTTTAAAGCAGCATTAATAACATCCTCATACTCGCTCATAAACACACAATCTGATCAGTCTGATCTCATATAGTATATATATATATATGTATATATATATATATATAGAATACACACACACACATATATATATATGCATATATATATGCATATATGCATATATAGCGTTTTTTTCTGAAACTGTCAATGGTGTGAGTGCTCAACTAATGAGGAGCAGAATATCAACACGGATACAGGAAAAAAGATTTTAATACATTTAGTACATTGCTGCAATGATTGAAATCTTTTTTCCTGTATCCGTGTTGATGTATACATACATATATATATACATATATATATGCATATATACATATATATAAAAATTCAAGTAAATTATTTGAGACAGTACAAGCCTGCTTCATGCATAAGCAATCATCAGCTGTCTATATATATATATATATATATATGTGTGTGTGTGTGTGTGTGTGTGTGTGTGTGTGTGTGTGTGTGTGTGTGTGTGTGTGTGTGTCTTATTTGAAACCTTGTCCACTTCAGTACAGTACAGTCGAGTCTATAGATGCACAAGTCATTTAAAAACGTATTTATCAAAATGAAATTCGTATTTCGTGAGCGCAGCCCGGCTCATTCTGTGCAGAACCCGTGAGGCAGGATGCCATCATGGATCGTTATGGATCATCATGGATCATTATGGATCATTATGGATCCTGGAGGGGTAAATGTCAGGGACCTGGCCGCTGATGGGAAGATTTCACGGGTTATTTTTCCACCTCTTCCTCCTCCTCCTGGTCCAACTCGACCCTGCTCCTCCTCCTCCTCATCTGTCGCGAGGCGGTTCATGACCGCAGTAATTATCCCGGACTTAATTGGATATTTGGTGTTATGTCGATGACGTGCCGGCGAGTAAACACGCGGAGGCTGTCGCGAGCTTCGTCATGTTCCTGTCTGAAAGTACTGTAGCGAATTTGGGGGGGCAACCGCAGGAAGTGCCGCGGCCGGGACGCGAACCCGTATCGCCCGCACCGCAGGAGACGTCGCTAACCGCTAGACTAATGGGTCAGACCCACCAGCCAGCGGGTCTTCTCTTCCATGCACGTTACAGTACGTTAACAACGTGAGGACGACGAGGCAATGAAGGAGACCGAGAGGGACAGAGATGAATGGGAGTCAGTGGCTGAGTTTCACCTACCTGTAATTGTCCCACCTCCCCCTCTGCTCCGTCTAAACCATCGGAAAATCGGCTGCTAAAATCCAGATGTGCGTCGGTGGTCCCGGAGACATTTGCGTCCTGGGCAGTGAAACGGGGGGTGACTGCTTCCCGTTACTGGATGGGTATCCCTCCCTCTCGTGCACAGCGCGGTCTCTCCCTCTCTCTCTCCCTCTCTCTCTCTCTCTCTATACATATATATATATATATATATTTCCTTTCCTAAGTCGTCAACCTGGACATGGACCCAGCACGCGGCTGAGATCCGCCTCCGTCCGTCCGGGTGTCGGGTCGCGTGGTCCGGGGTCAGGTACCGGAGAAGGTCGGTGGTTCAAATCAAAAGCGCTCCCCGCCGCCCAGCCTCGGCACGGAGCCCCTGCTGACCGGCAGACTCGGCGGAGGTGACGGCGGCTGTGTGACTTCCCACACCGGCTCCCGGACTGATGAAGGGCAGACACTTCTTCAGAGTTTCTCCTCCCTCCCTCTTCCTCTCTCCTCCTCCCTCCTCCGCTTCTTCCTCCTCCTCCGCGCGGCTTCTCCGCGGGAGCGCTAACTTTTAGGCAGAGCGCGCGGCGGACCGACCGCAGGTGCACCGACGACGACGGCGACGATGATGATGATGATGATGATGATGATGGTGGTGCCTTCAAAGGGAGCTTCACAACTCGCCTGGATTGGCTCGGAGAATATCGGCTGAGCCGAATCTGTTTAAATACACGAGGAGGAGAAGAAGAAGAAGAAGAAGAAAGTGCACTCCGGGAGATTTATTGGAGAGATGGATGAGCGGTGAACGAGTGACGTGGTCAGCGATTTCCGTTTAACAGCAAGAGTTGTTTTAGTCACACACACACACCCCCAAAACACACACACACACACACACACACACACACCCCTCTCTCTCTCTCTCTCCTCTCTCTCCTCTCTCTCTCTCTCCACTCTCTCTCGCTCTCTCCTCTCTCTCGCTCTCTCTTCCCGCTCTCTCTCCCGCTCTCTCTCCTCTCTCTCTCTCCCACTCTCTCTCGCTCTCCCTCTCTCTCGCTCTCTCTCCCGCTCTCTCTCCCGCTCTCTCTCCCGCTCTCTCTCCGCTCTCTCTCACTCTCTCTCGCTCTCTCT